>NC_045447.1:3809227-3814761 GCF_002776525.5 Piliocolobus tephrosceles
CAAAAAAAAAAAAAAAAAAAAAACCATTACCGTGGAGATGTTGGGGACAGGCTCTAGAACTGCAGCCTACGCAGATGCGGAATCTTCTAGAGGTGGGGCAGGGCCCGGCAACCCACCCACGGACTGACGCCAGGTGGCCCAGCTGACCAGGGGCCCCATGTCCCACCACACCAGCAGCCCGTTTCACTCACAATGCAAACCTCCCGCCTGCCTGGGCTTTTATTGTTGAGTAGTTGTAAAGGATTATGTTTTCCCTTCTTCCAGTATGATTGTCACCTTTGCTCTTCAAGCTGTCCTCTGTCTTCAGGCAGAAAAATGGCACCAAGAGGCTCTGTAACTGACATGTCCGTAAGAGGAGGAGGTAGGGTTTGGCCCAGACAAAGAGACAAAAAAACGCATCGGAAACCAGCCAGCCCACAAGGACGCCCGTGTGTTCCCCAGCCACGAAGCCTGGGGCGCGAGGTGCCGGCGGGAGTCCCAGGTGGGGCTGAAACCCTCGCCCTGCCCTCCTACCTCTGAGCTGACTGACGTCATCCCATGCTCTCCCACCCCCACATCTCTGCACTGGCTCTGCTCCACAGCCAAGCGGATTGTATGGCCTGAGCCTCATGACAAGGGGCCCACCTCCCAGATTTTCCTATCACAGCCACAGACCACAGCCTGCAGCTGGTCCTCCCCATCGGTCCTCTCCAGCTCCTCCCACAGCCAGCACGGCCAGCACACCTCTCCCATGGTGGAGGCCAGGGTACTGACAGGCCACACAGCTGGCTGTCGCTGTGGTTTTGACAGCCCCCATTGCCACGGCTTCAGCCCCGTCCAGCTGCTGTGCTTCAACCTCCAGGAGAAAGTTCCATCGATATTCTCATTTTACAGATGAGGAAACCAACGGCGGGCAGCATTGTGATGAGCCCGAGGCCACACAGCGGGAATTAGAACACATGTCCCTCTCACTGTGCATTCCTCCCAAGCTACAAAATGGCCCACGCAGGCCCTTCAGAGTTCATTGAGCTCCGTAACCCTGGGTCGAAGGCAAGCTGGGAGGCCTGGGGGCTCAGTTCAACTCAAGCACTGACCAAACTCCTCCTGCAAATCAGCCCCAGGGGTCCCGTTGAGAGGAGCCAGGCATGTGAGAAAGTGGGCCATAGGGCAGTGCTGCAGAGCCATCTTGGAGAAGGGCCACTGTGGGACCTGGCTGGGCCGGAGCTGGCAATCTGAGGGGTCAGGTGACCACCAGAACACTGTGGACACAACAATGCATGACTCTCAAGTCTGGTTCCTTAATGGCATGGCAGCTTCTGCCTTGGCCTGCTGGATCACCTGCACTGGGGGAAGCCAGCCACCATGTTGAGAGGATGCTCAAGCAGCACTGTGGAGGCAAGCAGCATACCAGTCTTGCGGTGCGCCACCTTGGAAGCAGCTCCTCCAGCCCTGGCCAACATTCAGATGATGCAGCTCTGGCCCACATCTGGCTGCAGAATCATGGGAAACCCCAAGTCAGAACCACCCATTGACTAAGCCATTTCCAAAGTCCCAACCCACAGAAACTGTGAATGATGATGAATGATTACTGCTATTTTAAGCCACTAAGTTTTGGGGTGGTTTGTTACATAGTAACAGAGAACTAAGAGGCAGACCCTGCACAGCCCTTCTTGGCCTAAAGAAAGAAGGTGGAAGATTTTCACCAGGACCCAAACCTCGGGCATGTGTGGCACCTTTCAATCATGTGTCTTTTCCCATTCAGCCCCCCATGGGCACATGGCAGTTGCTCCCTCCCAATGTGGAGCTCTTGGAGTAAGAGTGGGGTCTTGCTGTCCTCTCAGGAACCCCCAGGACCCTGTGACAGGATGATGTACACAAAGGGTGAAGTGGCAGGTCCACAGCCCTCTAGAGAGTCTCAGAGCAGCCAGGTCAGGAGACAGCGCCAGCAGAGGGAGGGAGAGAAGGCCCCCAACCGTGGAGCCACAGGCCTTCCTTACCATCCTGCCCAGCCCGCAGCACCCCACCTCCACACAGGGAGAGGGATAGGCAATGAAGTGTGGGTAGACTCTCATAAAGGTCACCTACCTGCTGACAGCCACACCCATCCAGGACTAGCTTGACCAGCCCTCTAACAAGCAGGACAGGGTTTCTCTGAGCTCAGGGAGCTGCTCTGTTCAGCTGAGGAGCTCCAGAACCTGTGGTCCCGTCTCCTGTGGCCACCTGTCATGCCCTGGTCACCTATTGTCTCAGCTTCTCCAGGGAGGGCCTGAGGCAGAGTCGTTTGTTTGGCAACGGTGCCTGACACCTTCTGGAAGGGGGCAGGGACCCCAATGCAGCTCCCCACATAGGTGACTCCTGCTGGGTGAAGGCTTCCAACAGGCCCCAGGGTGCCCTTCACACTTCCTCTTCAGAGAACCAAAGCCCCACCGAGGTCCTACAGAATTTTAGAATGTAAAAGGGGCACGCCCCTTGGACCCAGCGATGTCACTTCTGAACTCCATCCAGGAGAGCCCCTGCCGAATGCTTGACAGGAGTGTTCACGATGGCACCAGCTGGTGAGAGCCCCACAGAGAAAATGGCCCAGGAGCATCATTAGAAAGAACAGGAGCTCTGTGCGCAGCCTTCAGGAAGGAGGGTCCGACGCTTGCACGTGAAGGACAGCCAATGGCAGAAGCACACGCTGGAGTGTCGGAAACTGAATGTGTCATGGGAGGGGTGGGTGCTGGAACATTCCGGAAGAATGGCAGAAACAGCAGAAAGGCCAGCTGAGCGAGGGCATCATCAACTTTAATCAAGCCTCCCTCTGGAGTTTCCTTCTCATGCACACACTTCTCAGTGCAGATACCAAGAACAGAGCTCATCCTGGCTGACTGTCAGGGTGCTAGGTTCGAGTCTGGACTCTGTTCCAACCCACTGCATGACCCACAGCTGACATCTTCCCTTTTCTGAGCCTCAGTGTCCCATCTGTCACCCATAAAGTCTCTTGGAGATGGGACCTCAGGGGATTCAGCGAGCATCATGCTCCATCCTAGGGAGTGGGTGGTGGAGTCCCTTCTGAGGAACTCACGGCTGCATGGAGGCTGCACAGGAGGGACAGAGAGGCAGGTGGCATTGGGCCTCACCATCCCCAAGGGCCACAGTGAGGCCACAGCTTCAGACTCAGGCTCGATTTGGGTCACAGGGGGCCTAGAGGTCAACATCCTCTAGCATCTGGGAAATGTCCTCCGTGGGTAACAGCAGAGGTGTGCAGGGGCTGACTCCAAATGACCACCAGGGCCAGTGAAGTGCTGTGAGAGCCCCGCTAGGCCCATGGTGCACACAGGGCAGAGCCTCGAGGGGCGAGGCCTCCAGCAATGAGGGCCACAGAGCCAGCAGGAGGGAGGCCAGGCCACGACAGGCCCAAGAGATAAGATTTGTGTTCCCTGAAAACCTAGAGTACATGGCAGTCAGGTGTGGACAACAGGCAGGATCCACAGAGGTAGGAGCTCAGACTGGCAGGGCTGGCTCAGACGGGCTCCTGGAGGAGGGATTGGGGTTCAGATGGTCACGAAGCCTCCTCTGTAAGTCCCCAGGTCCCTTTTGTAAAGCTCTCTTGGAGAAAATTCACCTTGGGTCCTTCCTGGCTGCACTTATTCCTAGCCAGGAGGCTCCAGGCTGGAGACCTGCAGCCTGAGGTCGGCCTATCTGCCATTCTCCCTGCCCTCACCCCGCCCCCGCCCATGCTGCGGGGAGAAGAGGGGAGGGAGGTCCCCAGCTTGGCCGCAGACTTCTGCTTTCCCAGTTGACACTTAGCCACATTTGACCACTGCAGATCCTGCCCCACAGCCCAGGCCCACTTCCAGTGCACGGCCTTGAGCTCCACAGCTGCCATCCTGGTCTCCCGTGGGGAGGGATGAGGCCTTTGAGGGGTTCAGGCAGGCTTCTGACCGACCTGTTTACGGCCAGTGTCTCCCAGCGAAGAACCAGCCAGGGGTCACATAGGCCAGGTGGGTGCCTCCCCACCAGCTGTTGGGTCGAGACCATAGCGGCCCCTGGGGGAATTTTTCAGGGTGGCTGCTCCTAAACGCAGCAGCACTGCAAACTCCCAGAAGATCTGCCAATTTCACCTCAATTTCTGCAGGCTCCAGGAGGATGATGCACACCCCTCCCTCCATATCCTGCCCCACCTTTCCCTTCAAGAGTTAATGGAGACCTGGAGCCCAGCGTCCCATCACAGCCCGGTCCTTGCCATTCAGCATCCAGCCTCGCCCAGAGCCCTCACCCTGGCAGAAGGCAAAACTCAGGCTCAGAGGACAGGCACTTGCAAGCTGGGACTGGGTCCAGAGTCTGGCTGTCCGGTCCCTGCCTGGAGCTCTCAGCCCATCCAGGCCAGTGGAAAGTCCAGCAAAGAACTGCCGCAGCCCCCACCAAACCCTCGGCAGGCGGTGGGAGGGGACAGAGAGCTCCCCGGTAAGCAGTGAGCCAGCAGCTACTTTCCATGGAAAAAATGTCTTAAGGCCCCCCCAGAGGCCGGGAGGCCCCAGCCATGACTCAAGGCTCTGCTGCTGAGGAATCGCTCCCGACCAGACAGCCCCTCGGCCCAGGCAGGCTCCACCCCACCCCCGGCTCCCATCACGCCAAAGCCCCATTCCAGGCAGGGCCCCGACATCAAACCCCAGGGCCCCACTGCAGGCTCCGAGGCTCTCTGCATCTCACCCTGGCCATGGTGGGAGCTATTAGACCTCGACGAGCACAGGCCCTGCTGCTCGGGCCCGTCTACAGGGTCCTCAGCTGCCCATCTGCAGAGTGGGAAGGGGGTCTGTGGGGTGGTTCCCCATGGGCCTTAAAAGTCCACCAGAGGCTTGGCCGAGGTGAGCCCAGAGGGAGGGCTGCAGTCCTTGGCCCCTGGTAGACTGAGTGCCAGAGGGCAGGGCCTGGGTGTCAGGGCACAGCCCCAGTCAACTGTCAATAAACACTGGTGGGTGCGACTCCGAGGCATCCGGCAGACACACTCATCCACACCATGGAACCGGGCTTCTCCTTCGGGTTTCATTTCAAGGTGTTTCTGAGACTACACCAGGAGGTGACAAGACACTACACCACAGTCCAGAGACCCTGTCTGTGACAGCCTCAAGGCAGAAGTACTTGCCACGTGGCACGCAAACCCTTCCTGCCCCGGGGGTACCTTGGCTCTAAAAAGCCTCAGGGGTCTGGGGCAGGTCCGGGAGAGGCTATGTCCTTCTCCCAGAGGCCGGGGCTCCATCAAGGTGCGGCACTGTCCCTGGGAAGCCCTTGGACTCTCAGGCAGAGAAGCAGCAAAGAGAACCAGCTCATCTCAGCAAAGAGAATCACCCCAGCTCCTCAGGTTTCAGGGGCAGGCAGGACCCAGCTCAAGATGACTCCAGGGCAGGAGGGACAGAGATGGTGACCAGAAGCTGGGAACACTGTGAGAGACACAGACCCTAGCCCTACCCGAGAGGACACAGAGGGTCTCAGACCCCGGCCATACCCTACAGGACACGGGGGACTCAGACCCCGGCCCCACCCCACAGGACACAGAGGGACACAGACCCCGG
>NC_045447.1:3814771-3841746 GCF_002776525.5 Piliocolobus tephrosceles
CAGACCCCGGCCCCACCCCACAGGACACAGAGGGACACAGACCCCGGGCCTACCGCATAGGACACAGCAGAGGGACACAGACCCTGGGCCCACCGCATAGGACACAGCAGAGGGACACAGACCCCGGCCCCCCCCAACAGGACACAGAGGGACACAGACCCTGGGCCCACCCCCAGGATGCTGGGACGATGGTGACACCCAGCTGCATGCTATAGGACACTGTGGAAACCACTGCTCCTGGGGCAATTGGAAAGCAGGGACCCCTGAGGGCCTGGCCATGGTCCCCCTGCCAGCCTGGACCCCCATAGCTCTGTCTTGGAGTGGAAGCTGAGCTCTAGGCAAGGCCGGGCCATTTCTGTCCAGGAGCCTGTGGGGTCAGATGGGGTAGATGCAGCTTGAGCAGGGGAAGGCACAGCTGGAGCTCAGAGAGGGGGCAACCCAGCATGTCCACAGTTAGGGACCCACTTGTCCAGCTTCAGCTTCCCTCCTGGGAGAGACCCCTGTTGGTGGGCTGTCGGGCTGGAGCATGGCCGGCCGCTGGCCCGAGCCGTGTTTCGTGGGGTGTGTGTCACCACGCAGTCCGCAAGCTTCATAGTTTCCCACTGACGTCACTGCATGGCTTGAATCTGAAGTGACTGCGAACCCTCAGAGGCGTAATTGCAGTTGTCTTTGCAAAGTGAAATCAGATGGCTTTTCCAAACCTCCCCCAGCCCTGCCTTCTCCCCACTGCTCTCCCTTTTTTTTTTTTTTATTATGTTCCTTGGACCACATCCAGATGTTTCCTGCAACTACAACCCTCCAAAAAGTTACAAAAAGAGAGCGAGAGCGTGCAGCTTCCTGCCTGCAGGGTGGAAGTGGCGACGTGGCAGGGTGGGGGCGGCCACGTCTGCAGGGTGGGCGGGGGCGACCACGTCAGCAGCTGGGGCAGCAGCAGGCTCTAGGCAGGTCCCAGCCCCCTGCCTCCTTGTGCCTGGGGTCTGGGTGCTGAGAGACAAGGCCGTGGGGCCACGGTGCGTGAGGGACAGCCCCACCCTGGCCGCTGCGGCTTGGGCCCAGCTGTGGGCCGAGTGGAGACCATGGCCGGGAAGGAGCAGGGCATTGCGGTCAAGATCAGCCTTTGGGTTCAGGCTGCTCTGGGCGCCACTCCCAGCTGCGCTACTTACACGTGTGGCCTGGGAGCCACGTCTCCACCGGAACCTCTGTTTCCACGGTGATAGGGGTGGTTGCTGGGAGCTTTAATTAAAACCAGCCTCTGTCCACTGCTGGCAGCAGGGAGTGTCTCACCTGGACCCAGGCACCTAGGACAGGTGTGGTCTCAGAAGACACAGCAGAGCCTGACATGGAGGGGCTTATAAGGGAAGGACCTTGAAGGAGGCCCAGGGTTTCCTGAGGCGCAGGCAGGGAAGGGGGGCCAAGGCGAGGAAGCGGCTTCATCAGAGGCCTGGCGGCTGGGCACACAGGCTGGGGGGGGCCCAAGGCATTCCTGAGAGAGCCGCATATGAGGGTCTCTGGAGAAGCAGGTACAGCATTTCCAGGGGAACAGGGGACCTGTAGGTTTCTCCTGCGATGTCCCTCTGTCCTCTCTACCTCCCTCGCCCAGAGGATTCCCAACTGTAGGGGGTAAGCAGGGCAGGCTCACACCCGACCTCAGTCCACAGCCTGGCCCTCTCTGACCTAGGCCATCCCTGGGTGTAGGCACATTCCCCGGTGGGCAGAGCTGGGAATGTGGACAAGTGGAGACAGGTGTCAAGGCCAGGCGAAGGCTCAGCAAAACGTCTGAAGGGGGAAAAATGGCCCCTGAACCTTCCATGGGCTGTTTCAGAAATAGGACTTGAAAGGTTGTAGTCAACCAAGACTGACACCTCCTTGTCACCTGCCTTCAGAACCCATCAACAGAAACGCTGACACTGCAGTTCAGGGTCCCCAAACCACCCTCAGGCTCAGGGACACGCTGGACTGGCTCACAGAACTCAGCCAGGCAGCAGTACCCGAGGTCAGGGTTTAGCACCGTGAAAGGACACGGCCTTGAACCAGCAAACTAGGCATCTCCAGAGGGCAGGGTTTAGGCAAAGCCAGACTCCAGCACCCGGGGGTCCCCTCTCAGTAGAGTCGGGCAGACAATGCTCAATTCTCCCAGAATGGTGTGCACCAGCCAGGGGGACCCAGCCACGCCTTGGGGCCCAGGGTTCCTACTGGGGGTTCGTCGCAAAGACATGCCTGACTGTCCGTGTGCTTGGCCTTGGTCTCATCCCCAGGATGATGAGCTGATACAGCATAGCCCAAGGTCCCACTGTAAATGACATCATTAGCATGGTCACTAGGGTGGCCCAAGACCCCCAAGCAAACACAGACACTTGTCACACAGTGTATTTCAAGTGGGTAGAGGTCAGAGGTCACCTCCCAGGAACTAGGCCAGGGCCAGATCTTTCTTTGGAATGCAGGGTGTGGACAACTCAGGCCTGCTGAGTTAACCCTTTTCTGCACAGTGACCAGAGCCCACCAGCACCCCACTGTTAGGTGATCAGCTTGAAGGAGTCCCGACTGGGGCAGGAGAAGGGAGGAGGCGGAGAAAAACCACAGACAAAATTACAGTCTAATGGGAGCCAGGGCAGCTGGCGTCACCTCCACTTTACAGATGATGGGACGGAGGCAGGAAGAGGGGTTATGACGTGTCCAGGTCACAGAGCCAGCCTGGGATGGTGCCAAAACCCAATCCTGACCTCATGCAGCTTGCTCCTGTCACCCCTGGCTCCACCTCTTCAGCAGTGGAGGAGCAAATGGGGCCTGGCCCACGCCTTGAGGGGGGCCCAAGAACTGGGGGCCTGGTGGTGGCTGCCTCTTGGGAAGTATTGGCATCTGTCTTGAACCTAACGTGGAGCTTCGGTTTTGAGAGCAAGCGCTCTTTGTGTGGCCATGTGCTGGGCCCTGCTCAAACCTCTTCAGACTCCCAGAAAGAATGAGGTCGGGCCCTTGCCACCCTGAAATGTGCAGCAAGCTTCTGAGAAAGGGGAGGGCCGTGCCTAACCCTCAGGAGAGAGCCCCGCTGCTGTGATCCTGGGCAGCAGGGAGGCAGCGTTAGAGGAGGGAGAGGACTCCCACCAAATCACACGGACCATCGGATGTGGATTCCAGAACAACTCCCTCCTTCCACAGAAGAGAAAACTGAGGCCTCGACTGAGCAGAAAGGATGAGCCTGTGGTCACACGGAGCTTGTCCCAGGCCAGCCGCTCCCAGGCTGCTCCTCCAGCTAAGGATGTCCCTGATGTGGGTTCCTTTGCGTTCTTCATAGAAACGTTTTGGAAGATTTGTGTCTAAGGGTTTTAACGAAAATGGCAACTTTCCAGGCTGGTCTCGGATAGCAATCGTGAGCAGCCCTGTCGGCCAGCGCTCACCTGGGGCCCCAACCACTGGGGAGGGGAAGGGGGCATGTTGAGTCAGCAGCAAGAGAGATTGCAGTTAGACCTAAGAAAGACCACCCAAGTGAGAGCCAGATGGCCGTGCCTTGTTATAGACAAGTTTCAGGAGCCCCTCCACACCGCCCCCCCCCAGCACTTCCTCCTATAACATGCAGGTACAGGACCTGGAAGTTCACAGACACACGCACAGTAGCCTGAGTGATCTCAGGAAGTTCTTAAAAACAGGTTGGACCAGGTGATACCGTCCAGTGGTCTGACCAGCATAGTTCAACGTTTATGGACTCTTCGGCGGGCAGGCACCAGTCTGCCCTCCCAGGCCGATAACCAGAAAGGCAGGCCATGATTCTTCCAATTAGCTTAATTGGGAAATTGATTCCATGTGGTCTCAAGGGCCACCATCTACGGGAGAAGGCAGGGCAGAGGGACAGTGAGTCTCCCAGCACCAACCCACAGAGCCCGCACCCGGAGGGGGCTTAAGGGCTCAGAGCAAGGAGCTTTATTCCACACGTTCTCCTCTCCTTGTACTTCCAAACCCACCACCTGGGTTGGAGCTCTAGCTCATGGCAGATGCTCTGAAAACCATGGCTGTAAGTAGCTGGACCTCCAGGCCCTAGTGTTTGTTACTATGAGATGCGGAGCATCAACAGTGGCCCGGGGGTCAAGAATAAGATGATCTGAACCATGGGTCCATAAGGAGCACCTGGTGGGGAGGTCATTAAAGGCTCTTGGTTTCTTCAGGCTGACCTGGACCTTCATGAGCCCTACTTGGGGCACTAGGGAATTGGGAGATTTTCTTTTCCCTATTTTTCACCGGAAGAACTCCTGTTCATCCTTCAGTGCCCCACTCCAGTGCTGCCTTCTCTGGGAAGCCATTCAGCCTCTTCCACCCATGGTTGCTCCTCCTCCATATTCCCATAGTACCTTGACTGTGATCTCCTCATGGCACAGATCAGCCCACATTTGCTGCCCACATGCAACACCATGTGAATATTCTAGACCAGGACTGTCCAATGCACAAGCCACTTGCCACATGTGGTTTCAAGAGCCTGAAATGTGACCTGTACAAATTGAGATGTGCTATAAGGCTAAGATAAACACCAAATCTCAAAAACTTGCCACCAAAATATGAATGTAAAATATCTCGATAATTGTTATATTGATTGCATGTGGAAATTATAATATTGTTTATATATCAGGTTAAATAAAATATTACATTTATTTCACCTGGTTTTAGTGTGGCTACTAGGAAATTTTAAATTAATTACATATATGGCTCACAATGGATTTCTACTGAACAGACTCTACAAACTCTGCTTTTTCCTGGAGCCAAGTACATGACCTAATCCCTGCAATTTCCATTCTGTATTTGCTGAATGAATAAGTGGATGGATGAATTATGGGTGGCTGGGTGGATCAGTGGATGGATGCGTGGGTGGATGGATGGATGAATAGATGGGTGGGTTGGCTGGGTGGATAGATAGGTGACTGGGTGGATGAATAAGTAGATGGATAGGTGACTGGGTGGGTGGATGGATGGATAGATGGGTGGATGGATGGATATATGGATGGATGGATGGATGGATGGATGGATGGATGGATGGATGGATGGTTGGTTGGTTGGATGGGTGAGTGAATGGGTGGATGGATGGGTGGGTGGATGGATGGATGGATTGGATTTGTGGGTGGGTAGGTGGATGGGTGGGTGGATAGATGAGTGGATGGATGGATGAGTGGATGGATAGGTGGATGGATGGATCGATGGGTGGATGGATGGATGGATTGGTAAGTGGATGGATGGATGGATGGATGGATGGATGGATGGATGGATGGATGAATGGATTGGTGGGTGGGTAGGTGGATGGGTGAATAGGTGGGTAGATGGATGGATGGATGAATTGGTAAGTGGGTAGATGGATGGATGGATGGATGAATGGATTGGTGGATGTGTAGGTGGATGGGTAGGTGGATGGATGGGTGGATGGGTGAATAGATGGGTAGGTACATGGGTGGGTGTATGCTCAGGGCTAAACACCATAAGCCTTGCCTTGGAGCCTCTGATTCACCATGGTACACCTGTGCACTTGTGAAATGCAGACAACCTGTGAAATTTACAAACCCACAGTTCCCACCTCTTGGAACTATACCCATTCATGTGATTAGCCCCAGCAGATGCCTGCCTTGGGGTCTCCGGGGACCTGGTCAAGAAGATGGGAAGCCCTAGCCAGCAAGGAGTGAAGAGGTTTGCAAACACACTCTTGACCAAGCCTAAAGATTCAATCCAGACTGTGCTCAGGCTGGATTGGTCCTGAGATGGGAAGACTGGGAAGACTGGGAAGACTGGGAGCTGGCCTTCTTCTCAGGGAGGAGTCCGTAAGGCAGATGAAGGGATGGAGGGAGAGAGGGAAGGGAAGGAGGGGGCAGAGACACAGGCCAGGCAAGCTGACCCTCCTGAGCAGGAGGGAACGTTCGTGAAAGGTGAAAGAGGCATTTGAAGGGGGGTTGAGAAGAAGCACTGGAATTGCTGGATGTCTGGGCGATACATCCAGCAATTCCGGCACACGTCTGCCTGGGCAACATGAAGAACCCTCAGCCCCGATGGCCCCACCTCATCACCAGCCTCTCTCCCCATGTGTCTCTGTGTTGTTCTTTGCATACCTCAGTTGTCTCCTGCCTCTGAGCCTTCGTATATGCTGTTCCCCCAGCCTGGGATGCCTTTCCCTGTATTGTTGTGTAGTTGTGCTATAGACTGAACATCTGTGTTTCAACAAAAGTCATGCGTTGAAATCTTAACCTCCAAGTTGATGGTGTTGGGAGGTGAGACCAATGGGAGGCTCTGCCCTCATGAGTGGGATGAGCGCCCTTATAAAAGAGGTCTCTGAGAACTGCCTTGCCCACTTCTGCCATGTGAGGACGCAGAGAGAAGCAGCCATCTCTAAACTAGCAATGGGCCCTTGCTAGATACTAAATCTGCAGGTGTCTTGATCTTGGACTTCCAGCCTCCAGGACCATGAGCAATAAGCTGTTGTCCGTGAGCCGCCCAGCCCAAGTGGACTAGGACAGGTCAGCTTCCCATGGAGGCTCCAGTTGCCATGCTGTCAAAATTGGCACCCCCACCACCACCTCCCACACTCACTGCCTGCCCCATGCCTTGATTCCTCACATGCTTATCTGGGACCAAGGGCTCCAGCCCCAGATGCAGGCATCCACCAGCCTCAAGGCCAGGCACCACAAGCAGGCTCCAGGCATGCCGCTTTCTCCTCTCTGTCTTCCTTTGACCTCAGAAGGCACCTTCCTGAGTCTTCCTGCAGGCCCTGGGGACAACTTAGTTGTGTCCCATTGGGGTTCAAGTCATTAGAATTCATAGTCGCTTTGTAGTTGACAAGGTCTGCTCCAGAAGGACTACCACAAATCTCCCCTGTGACTAATCAGGGCAGATTCCCCAGGCACCACACTTCCACCCTCCTGAACCCCAGTGTTCTGCATCTCCTCCCTCCCCTCAGCAGCAGGCAGGGGCAAGACACTCTCCCCAGTCCATGAGATGGGCAGCAGGCAGGGAGGGGTGCGGGGGCTCTGCCTGGGGAATCGCAGAAGCATCACAGAGTTCTCTGCCTTCACTCCTGACTCTGAAAGCCCCTTCACTGTATTTTGCTCTTCATTTCCAGAGCAGGATGCGGGAAACACAAGCACTGGAGGAAAAGGAGGACCCTTCAGCTAAGATGAAATCAGGGATGTTCATACGCGGGTCTGTCCCTGCTTCCACAGTCCGCCATGGTCCATTCTGGGGCAGCATCTTGGCCCCTAAGCATGGGGACGGAGAGCAAAAAGGCAGCTCTGCAAATAAAAATAAGCAGCATGTTCCACGGCTGGGCAAATGGGAGAGGGAGGAGCTGGGAGGTGGTTGCCAGGGAAACGTCAGAGCTTAGCCAATCAGCAAGGGCCACCAGTTTGGTTGCCGGGTGCACTCTGCGGGGTGACGCTGCCCTCAGGTGGTGGATGGGGATGCTGACAGCCACGGCACCAGGGTTCGCTATGTCCTGAGCCCATGGAGGCACATTAGGATGTTTTCCCTTCGCTCTACGTATAGTAAAGATACCTGGGTAGGGCTGACCCTGCACACAGCTCCCATGGCCTCTCTGGGGGAGTAAGCTGAGGATCTTCCGTTGTGATGAGGTTTCACAAGCATCCTGACCTCTGCAGAAGTTGCTTTTGCTACAGTTCCCATCAAGTGTTGCCCTGCATGCCAAGGAAACAGAGGCCCTTGCAGGGAAGACAAAGGGTCCATGAGATGCCTCCTTCCTTGAACATGACTAAATTCAATGCTGTCATCCACAGAATTCAGTGGCAAAGATAGGCTTTATTGAATTTCTTCAATAAGGTATTTTGGTTTTCGAAATCCTAAAACTTAGACTCACTAGAGGATGCCACCCAGTGGAGACTCAGAAAATTGCAACCCAGCTTTATAAGCTGTTGTAACTCTCCAAACAAAACCAAGGTCTCTGCCTATGTGTGGGGTGTAGGGTGGGGCAGGGAGGGTGTTCAGTCCCTGAACTGGTGGAGTTTCTAGAGCCCCAAGAGGGGTTGACATGACCAACAGAAATCAACCACCAAATTCCAAGTTCAGGAGGACAGTGGAACAAAGTCTGCTGACCTTGGACCTTTAAGCTGTCTGCCTTCCCACAGCCTCACTTTCCAACTGACCCAATGAAGCATGCAACTGCACAGCGACAGTCCCATCAAACCTGTGTCTGCTGCACCCAGACAAAGCCTCAGAGTCCTTCTCATTACAGTGCTGTGGGCAGCCCCTGCTACCAACTAGAATGGTCAAATGGCTGTATGGCCCCCTCAATCCATGTTCCATTTACTCCTAGTTCACTTGGGGTTTTTTGGCAAATTGTTCGCTTTTATCTAAAGTATATTGTTTGTAACTAAAGTAGCTTGTTTGTTGCACCCAAAGTTCACTAGGTTTGTACTTACTGGAAAATTCCTAGGTCCTGCCCTTTTGACTTGTCCCCACCCAGGGCCCACTGCCACCTCATGTCCTCCAGTGACACTGACACCTTGGCCCTCTATGCCCTGGACAGTCTACAGTTTGCTGACCCCAGGCCCCTGCAGTCCAGGTGACCCCACCTTCCACTCCCACTATCAGCCCTGTGACATTCTGCCCCAGAGCCAGGTTAGACTCCCTGAGCACATGCACCTCTGGTTCTCCCAGGCCCTTCACAGCAGCTGGGTCCTCAGTTGACCCACACACTTGTCATGGCTTCTGTGCAAACCACCCACCTCCCTGGGTACCCAGAGAAAGGACCTTAGTAGAAAAGGCCAATGAGGCTACAAAGCCTGGCACCTGGAAGGTCTCTCGCTCTCAGTCTAGCACAGCTGCCCCTCACTGAGTGTTGGAGTGATGTCAGACGGGAGCCACTGCAGGTCTTGGCTCAGGCAGCACCACAAGCAAGGTGCTAGTATTAGCCCCATTCCACAGGGGCAGAAACTGAGGCTCTGGGTGAGCAAGCGGGGAGCTGACATGTGTGACTCCAGAGCCCATACTCGTATCGCCCAGGGGCAGAGCAGAAGAGATTGAAAACTGGGTTCCAGGCCTGCACCACCAACAGGGCCCTTGGGTCCTGGCCACTTCCTGAGCTACAGAGGGTCTGCAGAGCCTATGTCCTCCTGCTCCCCTCCCCCACCTATCCAACCCCCAGCAAATGGGGGTTGGGTTTCCCCAAACCCTGCTTGTCTGTTAGGAAAGCTCCCCACTTCAGTCCCCTGGCCCTGGGGCCACTAACCCAGGTCTTACTGACCATGAACTTGGGGGATTTTGATGAAAGAGCAAGAGTCTGAACCAGAGAGGGGTGAGATACTCCCCGGGTATCAAGCTGAGGCCCCGGTCCACCCACAACTCCTGGCACGTTCACTGGCACCGGGCCTGGAAGCCAGGCCATGGCTCTTCCAGGTGGGCAGTGTCTGGGAGCTGGGATCCCACTTCTGCTTCCCCTACTCCAATGCACACAGGCTGCTCCCGAACAGGCTGAGCCTGGGGGACCCTTCAGACTGAAATGCAAGAGCTGAACCGTGGAGGCAGACTTGCCACAAGCAGCCCTGTGACGGTCTCATACCCATCCCATAGACAGTGGTCACACCAAACAGAGGAAACTGAGTCACAGGCACTTGCAACAGTGATCACCAGCTCAGCAGGACCAGGGCCAGGACCCTAGAGAAACCCCTGCCCACCGCCACCCCCCTCAGCCTGGAGGAAGCCCCACAGCTGGGCCCAAGCGCCCTGGTGCCCCACCATCCGCATCCTCTTCCCTCTGGGTGATAGGGCACTGAGTCTCCGCACCTGACTACCTCAGGGTGCTGCTCCGGATTCTACGTGTTCCTGCTGCTCCCATGTGAGGGCAGCACTCCTGACCACTGCTGGTCATGCACCAGCCTCAGCTTCCCCAGCTGTGACAGCTATCAGGGAATAGGCCTGCGGTGGCAAAGGTGCCATCTGTGCTGAAGGGTGGACATGCTGCTTCTGACAGCTGCACCCCAGCGAGTGCCAGGTGAGAGGAGCCACTGAGAAGCTTCCCAGAAGTGCCTCCCTCCTTCCAGAATGGGCAGCGGGAGAGAAGGAAAGGGCTGCAGGTCCACCTGGCTTCCCTTTGTAGCCCTTTAGGAAAGCCCCTCTCTGATCACTCTGTGGGAACGAGGCCTCCGTTGACCTGCAAAGACTACCTTCCTGAGAGTCCTGACACTGTTGTGTGGGTTGTGAGACCTGTCCCTCTCCAGCCCTCAGTTTCCTTTGTGAATCTGGGCTTGTCAACCTTGCCCCTTCTCCCTCACGGAGGTGCTGGGAGGATAACATGAAGCCCCTGGAGATGAAGGACGTTGCTACGCTGGTAAGGGCCAGGCAGATGTGAGAAGGGCATGAGGGCGACGTTCAGCAGCCGTGCAGCAGTGGTGCACAGAAGATGCTGCTGGGTGGGTGGGTTTTGGGTCTGCTCAGGTGGAATCCCCCAGCCCCTCAGCCCCGGACCCCTCCCACCTGGGCTACGGTTCTTCCACGGTTATCTGTCGTGAGCCAGCACTGTGGGAAGCAGCATCCCCCTCCACACATGGGCAAGGATCCTCAGGTTACTCACACCCCAGCCTTAGAAGTGTAGGAGGGAGGGAGGGGGCGAGGGGGAAGGAGTTGGGGGACAGCCAGCCTCAAAAGTCACTTCATTGGGCCGTGCATGGTGGCTCATGCCTGTAATCTCAGCACTTTGAGAGGCGAAGGCTGGCAGATTATTTGAGGTCAGTAGTTCAAGACCAGCCTAACATGGTGAAATCCTGTCTGTATTAAAAATAGAAAAAAGAAAAAAAAATTAGCTGGGCGCGGTGGCACGCGCCTGTAATCCCAGCTACTCAGGAGACTGAGGCAGGAGAATCACTTGAACCCTGGAAGTGGAGGTTACAGTAAGCCAAGAACATGCCACTGTACTCCAGCCTGCATGACAGAGCAAAACTGTTAAAAAAAAAAAAAAGGCGCCCCATTGGCCTCCTCCCATCACCAACCCCGTTCCCTCATTCTGTGTCTCCTCCACTGCGCATCTGACTGTGGAGATTAGCAAAGGCAAGGAATCACTCTGGAAAAGCTAGGTCCTTATTTCCAACTGCTGGAATGTCTCATGATAGGTCTTCAGTAAGCAGGTTGATTTCCATAAGGACTTAGGCAATAGTCTGTGACTTTTTTATTTTTGAGACCGTGTCTTGCTCTGTTGCCCAGGCTGGAGCGCATCAGTGTGACCATGGCTCACTGCTTCCTTGACCTCCCAGGCTCAAGTGATCCTCCTGTCTCAGCCTCGGGTAGCTGGAACTACAGGCATGTGCCACTGTGCCTAGCTAATTTTTGTGGGTTTTTTTTTTTTTTTTTTTTTTGGTGGAGACTGGGTTTCTCCACATTGCCCAGGCTGATCTCAAACTCCTGGGCTCAAGCAATCTGCCCACCTTGGCTTCTCAAAGTGCAGGGATTACAGGCACCAAATAAGCTTTTTAAATTTTAGAATAGTTTTTAGATGTACCAAAGAGTTGCAAAGATACTACAGTTCCCATATGCCCCACACCTAGCTCCGCTCACACTAACATCTCACATTAGTCTAGTATCTTTGTTGCAATCATGAGCCAGCACTGATACACCATTATCCATGTTCCCACAGGACATTCAGTCATCGTGTCTCTGGAGGCTCCTCTTGGCTGCCACAGTTTCTCAAACTTTCCTTGTCTTTGATGACCTTGACTGTCCTGAGGAGTGCTGATCAGGTGCTATTTCAGTCCATCCTCACTCTGCTATAAAGAACAACCTGAGACTGGATAATTGATAAACAAAAGAGGTTTAACTGGCTCACTGTTCTGCAGGCTGTCCAGGGGGCATGGCTAGGGAGGCCTCAGGAAACTTAGAATCGTGGTGGAAGACGAAGGGAAAGCAGGCGTGTCCTACATGGCAGCAGGAGAGAGAGACAGTGAACACCCAGATCTCGTGAGAACTCACTCACTATCATGAGAACAGCAAGGGGCAAGTAACTCCCATGATCCTGTCCCCTTCCACCAGGCCCCCCTGCCAACACCGAAGATCGTAATTCAACATGAGATTTGGGTGGGGACACAGAGCCAAACCATACCATTCCGCTCCTGACCCCTCCCAAATCTCATGTCCTTCTCACGTTTTTGTTTGTTTGTGGTTTTTGTTTTTGTTGTTTTTGTTTCTTTGAGATGGAGTCTCACTCTGTCACCCAGGCTAGAGTGCAGTGGTGAGATCCTGGCTCACTGTAACCTCTGCTTCCCAGGTTCAAGAGATTCTCATGCCTCAGCCTCCTGAGTAGCTGGAGTTACAGGCATCTGCCACCACACCTGGTTAATTTTTGTATTTTTAGTAGAGAAGGAGTTTCACCATGCTGACCAGGCTGGTCTCGAACTCCTGACCTCAAGCAATTCTCATGCCTCAGCCTCCCGAGTAGCTGGAATTACAGGCACCTGCCACAACGCCCAGCTAATTTTTGTATTTTTAGTAGAGAAGGGGTTTCATCATGTTGGCCAGGCTGGTCTCGAACTCCTGACCTCAGGTGATCCACCCACCTCAGCCTCCCGAAGTGCTGGGAGTGAGTCACTGTGCCCGCCCCTTCTCACATTTCAAAACACAATCCTGCCTTCTCAACAGTCCAAAAGTCTTAACTCATTCCAGGATTAACTCAAAAGTCCAAATCCAAAATCTCATATTTGCAACATGTCGGATGTGTTTCCCATGGTTAGAGGGGGTTAAAGTTTTGGAGGAAGGCTGCAGAGGCAAGGGCCGCTTCTCACCAGGGCTTGTTCTCCACGGGACCCTGCTGATGACACTGATGTGGGTCACCAGGCAGGTGCAGTGCTTGTCAGAAAAGGGACTGGAAAGAGACTCCTTGCTCTCTCTTTTGTGCCATAGTCTTTATAAAGAAATCTTTATGTTCAGCCTACATTCAGGGAGTGATAGCTATGCCCCGCTCCTTAAGGGCTGAGCATCTGCAGAAATTATTTAGCATTCTGCACTGGGAATTTGTCCCTTTCCTCCACGTGTTTATTGATTCAGTCATTTATTTGCATGAGTGTGGACCCATGGATATTTACTCTACACTTTGAGTTCTAATCCAATACTGCATGATTTGTTTTTGCTCCAGCGTACATGTTCCTGCTTTGGCCGTCAGGAACTCTTCTGGTTGGCTCCCATGTCCCTCTGACACACTCTCATTGTTTGGCTTTTTTTAAATATTTTTTTCAGCACTTCTTTTACTTTCTGGCTCTGCAAGATGCTCCTGTCCTAGAATCAGCATTTCTTCAAGGAGCCCAGTCCTTTTATTGGAGAAGGGTGTTAGAAACCAAGATCTGGGCTCTAGGGTGTCCACTGTTACTGGGAGGTCTTCGTTCCTTCATGTCTCTCTCAGCAGACACAGCAAGAAAGTCACATCCTAACCTGTGTACAGACACACATCTGTCTGTAGGGGTCCTCCGAAGCAAGCACTGCAGGCAGTTCTTGTCCCTGAATGCCACCTGCTCCAGCCACATTCCTTACCTGAGTAATGGCTTATCTCCCCTGGTAGATCATTGCTCTCTCCACTCTTTAGTAAGAGCTCAACCCTGGTGTGACCTTCCTGAGCTTCACAACACAATGCTCACCGTGACTCTCACCCAGGCCACGAGGGAGACTGAGGCTGGGGAGGGAAGTGCTTTTGCCCATGGTCCTCCAACTGGGCATGGACCTCAGGCCTGGTTTTCTAACTTTCACACTGGGGTAGGCGGGGTTCCACTGCTCCCCAGATGGGCTGGGCCAGGCATTGGAAGCTACGGGCGCAAGGATAGGGGAGGATGAAGGCCCTGTCCAGCCTCCTGCCCCTGAGGATGGAGCTCCCTCTTCTTCATGGGCCCTGGGACCTGTCTCTCTGTCACCGAAGCGGGTTCCACTGCATCAGTGTCATCCCTGGGGGCAGCAGGGAGGTGTCTGAATCCTTGGGGATTCAGTTCCAGGGGCCCAGTCTTTCAGGGCCTTCCTGCTCTGGTGTAGTAGGTAAGAGTCCCTCAGGACAGGGCCTGGGCCAGAGGGAGAGGGGCAAGGAGGGAGGGAGGAGGGAAGGAGGGAGGGAGGGAGGAGGGGGGAAGGAGGAAGGAGGGAGGGAGGAAGGGGAGGGAAGAAGGAGGGAGGGGGAAGGAGGGAGGGAAAGGGGAGGGAGGGAGGGGGAAAGAGGGAGGGGGAAGGAGTAAGGAGGGAAGAAGGAGGGAGGGAGAAGGAAGGAGGGGGGAAGGAGGGAGGGAAGGGGAAGGAAGGAAGAAGAAGGGAAGAGGGGAGGGAGAGAGAAGGAGGAAGGAAGGCGGTAAGGAGGGAGGATGGCGGAAGGAAGGAAAGAGGGAGGGAGGGAAGAAGGAGGGAGGGGAAGGAAAAAGGAAGGAGGGAAGGGTCAGGAAGAAGGGAGGTGGGAAGAAGGGTGGGGGAAGGAAGGAGGGAGGGGGAAGAAGGATGGGAGTGGGGAAGGAAGGAGGAAGGAAGAATAGAGGTAGGAAAGAAGGTAGGAGAAGGGGGAAGGAAGGAGGGAGGGGGTAAGGAGGGAGGGAGGGGAGAGGAAGGAGGGAGGGGGAAAAGAAAGAGGGAGAAGGGGGAAGGAAGGAGGGGAAAGGTGGGAGGCGGGAAAGGAGGGAGGGAGGAAAGAAGGAGGTAGGAGGGGGAAGGAAGGCGGGAGGGGTGAAGGGGTAAGGAGGGAGGGGGAAGGAAGGAGAAAGAAGGGAAGGAGGGAGGAAGGATGAAAGAGGGAGGAAGGAGGGAAGAATGGGGGAAGGATGGAGGGAGGAAGGAGGGAGGGGAAGGAAGAAAGGGAGAAGGAGGGAGGGAAGGGGAAGGAAGGAGGGAGGGGGAGGTAGGAAAGAAGGAAGGAGAAGGGGGAAGGAAGGAGGGAGGGGGGAAGGAGGGAGGGAGGAAAAAAGGAGGGAGAAGGGGGAAGGAAGGAGGGAGGGGGAAGGAAGGAGGGAGGGGGGAAGGAAGGAGGGAGGGGGGAAGGAGTGAGAACGAAGGAAGACCACTGAGTCTCCTCTCTGTGCTTCCCAAATGCCCCCACTGACCCACACAGGGGTCTCTGCCCTGCCCTTGGACCTCAAGGGCTCCATTCCTCACCTTGGAGGGCACCATGATACTGGACCTTCCCCATCCCCATAATGGGAAAAGCCACATCATGGATCCCAGGCCCTGGAACCTGGGCCCACCGTCCTGTGCTTGTCCAGAGGTGGACCCTGGGTCAAATCTCCAAGGGTTCCTGCTCTCCACCCTTTGCTCAGGGAACAAAGTTGCCTGGCCTCCTCCACCGATACCCTGCACTATAGCCTCTTCACACCAAAAGAAAGGAGGAAGTGCCTGCTTCCTCCTAAAGCATTTTCTGGGTGACCAAGGCCCTGGTCACAACGGCCCTGGAAAGTGGGGAGTTTGTCCTCACTTTGGAGGTGGGGAGATGGGGAAACTGAGGCTCAGAGTGGGCAGGACCCGCCTCCCTCCCTCCCTGCACCTGCTGCAGGCCAAGCCTACCTGGCACCCAGTATGGCTGTGAGCCCAGCTTCCCAAACAGCTGACCACCGAGGCACCTTGGTGAAACCGGGATGAAGCCGGCTCCTGACTGGACTGCCTGCTGCAGTGAGCAGGGGTATGGCTGGGTGGCGGAGTGCCCAGCTGATTCTAACTCCCAGTAATTAACCCCACTGCGGGAAGCCACTGTGCCCCCCACGGGCCTGGAGGAGCAAGAAGGGACTGGAGGACCCGCGCTGTCCCAGCGTCGCCAGCAGGGGGCAGGACTGCCTCACGCCGTGGGCACCGCAGCGGGCACTGGGGCATCTGTCCTTGTGGGCCCTTGGGTTTCTCATCAGCTCCTTCATAACCGAGGGAGTGGGATGGGGCCTGGTCCTGCCTCGGCCTCCCTTTGGGCAAACTCCTTCCTCTCAGGGCCTCTGTGAGCTGTGGGGACACAGCCCTGCAGGGGCTGCAAGTTCCCTCAGGGCATCTTTGCAGAGGGGGCTCGCTGCGGAAAGGCAGGTAGAAAATGCCAGACTTAACGTCCTGCCCGCCCCGATGCTGTCTGAGTCTCTGCCGGGGGGCAGCTGTGCCCATCTGAGAATCTGGGGGACTGGGCTGCAGGCTCTATGTGGCCCTTCCTGACGTCTCCACGCCCCAGCCCCTTCCTCCTGAGGCCCCTGAGACTTCCCTGACTTCCTCTGCTCACCCGGGTGCAGCTGTCTTCGGGCACAGCGATGACCCTCCTCCGCCCTGAGTGTGCACTGCCTGCGCACAGTGCAGGGGCTGCCCCGTTCTCTCAGGATGTGCTCTCAGGAGGCACCCCATTCCCCACGCCTGCCCTTCCTCCCATTACGCTGTCTGCTGGCTGATGGCAGAGACAGAAGCACAGGGAGCTCAGCGGCACCCATCCGGGAGCCACGTGTCCCTGCCCCCACCGCAGGTGCCTGAGCCCCTGGCCCCCCCTCGCCTCTCAGTTCACAAACCTCCAGCCCACGCTGGCTCACTGTCGCTGCCTGAGCGTGCTGGTGAGGAACTTATCAAGCCCAGCATCTGTGGTCCAGAGGGACAGCCCTGGGCAAGAGTCGCCGTGGCAACCAGATGTCACAAGGAGGCCCAAAGCTGGGTTGTCCTGCGATGCCATGCCAGCCGGCAGCCTGGAGTTTCCGCCCTGGCTGGTGGGAGCGCGAGGAGGTGTTCACGTCCTTGGAGGGGCACCAAACTCCCCCCACGCTCACCCCAGGAAGTCCCGTAGTAACGCCCTGGGAACCCCATTATTTTGTTTTGTTTTTGAGACGGAGTCTCGCTCTGTCGCCCAGGCTGGAGTGCAGTGGCGCGATCTCGGCTCACTGCAAGCTCCGCCCCCCTGGTTTACGCCATTCTCCCCGCTCAGCCTCCCGAGTAGCTGGGACTACAGGCACCCGCCACCTCACCCGGCTAGTTTTTTGTATTTTTTTTAGTAGAGACGGGGTTTCACCGTGTTAGCCAGGATGGTCTTGATCTCCTGACCTCATGATCCGCCCGTCTCGGCCTCCCAAAGTGCTGGGATTACAGGCTTGAGCCACCGTGCCCGGCCTGGAACTCCATTATTAAAACCAGCACCAAGGCCCTGGGAACTCGTGGGGAACTTCCCCTTCCTGGGGTTCCCCCAGAGGCCCGAGGGCTCTGTGTCCTGCACCCACATACCTGAGCTTTCCCTTTTTGTCCCTGCGCCCTGGCCTGAGAACTCCGAGGGCTCACTCACCCCAAGGACGGGTGTCCGTGGAGGCTGTGCCCAGAGTCCAGGGGACCACCAGGGCACAGAGCCAGGTTCCAACCGCTGGTATCTTACACAGCAGCACTCAGCCATGTGCGCAAATGTGCAGCAGGACGGGAGGCCCCTCAACAGGGAGGCCACAACCCAGCTCCAGAGGCCCCAGGGTCAACCCCTTTTCCAGACCATGGAAAAGGCCCACATGTTTCATGCGTGTAAGATTATATGCAGAGAACATGGGTGGGCCAGACCCAGGAGGCCAGGTCGACAGAGGGCTGTGCTGATGAGGAGGAAGCAGGTGGGCACTTCGAGGACTCTGCCCTCCCTCAGGGTCCACTCACACTTGGGCCCCTCTGGAGAAGCCCAGGCTGGTGTTGGTGGGCAGAGCCGAGGCCCTGGCAGAGGAGGGTGTGTAGCCCGGGAGGCCTCCTCTGGATCTGCAGCTGGGACCCAGAGCGGCTCCTAAGATGGCAAAGTGAGTCCAGACTCCTGTGGCACCCACCATTCAGCCACAGTTGAGGGCCAGGGAGTGGCCCAGAGTTTCATGGCACAGCCGCCACTCCCAGGAAGAGGGAGAATGTTGGTGTGGGGTCCTGACTCCACCAAGGGAGGCTGGCTCAGCCCCGTCCCCACGACCCCCACTACTCTGTCAATCCTTCCAGGGCTGAGTGCAAGTGTGTATGTTCATGAGTGCGTATGGGTGTGTGGGGTGTATAGGTGTGTGTGCATGGGTGTGTGCATGGGAGTGTATGGGCGTGTACATGAGCGTGTACGGGTGTGTGCATGGGAGTGTATGGGTGTGTGCTTGGGAGTGTGGATGCACGGGAGCGTGTATGGGTGCGTGCATATGAAAGTGTGTGTGGGTGGTTGCACGGGCATGCATGCGTGTGCACATGGGAGCGGTTGTGCATGGGTGTGCATGCCAAAGCATGTGTGTGAGCATGTGATGTGTGCATGCATATGAATGGGTGCAAGGGTGCATGTGAGCGTGTCTGCGAGTGTGAGTATGCAAGTGTGAGTGTGTGCTCACGAGGGAAGTGCCATCAGGAAGCCCCTGCCCTTCAGGTGGCAGGCCCTTCCATTTTAATTCTCACCCGGGAGCCACCCTTGCTTTGGGCACAGGCCACACGGCCCTCTGCCCACCACCACAGGGCAGGACCTGGACTCTCAGAGCCCCACTCCCCATCTTCAGTGTGTCCGGTGCCTCTCGTGGAGGGTGCCTGACTGGACACAGGTGCATGAGAGGGCTCCAGGCACCACCACGAAACCTCAGGCCGGGAGCAGCCCAGCCCCAGACAGCATGGAGACAGAGGGCATTTATCACAGGAGACAGTGCAGATGGGGCATCATTAATTCGTTATTATGGGGGCAGTTGGGTGACATCGTGTGTTCCCTGGCCCTATGGGTTCACCTCCTGCCCACCGGGCCAGCATGGCTGCAGAGGTGTGGATGCTTAGGCAGCCCGGTGAGGGACAAGTGGGAACACACACACTCTGCAGGTGACCACAGGCCCGGTGCCCGTGGCTGCTGACAGACACCCTCGTGAAGGCCCCAGCCCCCTGCCCCTTGGAGGAGCAGCAGAGCCCAGTGGACAGGGAGAGAACTCCCAGAGTGTGGCCCACAGAGGACGCCGGCCTTGCCGCACAGGACCAGCGGGTGGGGTGGGGAGGAAGGCGGGCTGGTGGGGACTGATTGCAGGCCCTCCCGCCCCAAACAAAAACATCCCCACACACAACAAACGAACTGAATGGCGATGTATTTTAAACGCTCATATTTTGTTTCTCCTCTCACGTTTCTTCCTTTGCGTGTTTCTTTTCCACAATTCTAATGTCACTGTCCATCAAACCCTGGCACCTGCGGCCGTGATGTTTCAGAGACAATTGTACGGGGAAGCGTTTCACAGTCACAGTCGCAGGAAGGCCGGCAACAGGACGCAACAGAGTGAGGCTTTAAAAATTACTCGAAAGGGGAAGAAAACCCTTGAAAGCCTCAGGCCCACCCTCCTGCTCCCAAGGAAGACACCCCTACTGCGGCGGTTTCCTCCCAAGCCTCGCCGCCGTCACAGGAGCCCTCTCCTCTGCCATCGTCCGTCCTGGCGTTTCTCGCACGAAGCTTTCACCTCAATCTCTAGAAGCAGAAACAAAACAGTCCCAGCCCTCCCCCCGCCATATCCAAGTATACATGAGGGATAAAATTACATTTGTACAAAAATAGATTTTTTTTTTACCTTTCCAGATGCTTTAGACATTTTCTCTTATCTTTACTCTCTTTATGGATCTGTCATCCTCTCTAAAGTATTAGCTATGCGTCCCAGCTAAGGCATTGCTAAGGATTGGGAACGGCTAAAGCTGTCTGCTCCAAAGCATCTTAAAATAGATGCATCTCCTGCCTTGAGATATTCATTCGAACCCGGATTTCACCAAAGGAGGGTCCTTATGTACTTGCTTACACGAAGCAAATTTATAGGAAAACAGGGGAAATGTCTTGATTAAAAATAAACACAAAACACTGGTAACCGCTCCGCCTCTCCTGCGTGGCACTCGCGTGCGGCTCTCTCCACACGCATCTCTCTGTACAGCACATACATGTTTACACCACACACCCGCGTGCACAGGCACCAGGTCACGCACCCCGACTCCACGACAGGGACACCAGCCAACTACCCACAGGCTGCACATTCTGGCAGGACCCTCCTGGGTACCCCACGGGGAGGGGCTGGGGGCCATCTCCAGCACTGCCACCAGGCCGCCAGCCCAGAATTCTTGGGGAACATCGTGCTTGGAAAACCGAAGGTCAGGGCTGTCTTTCCCAGAGGTCGTATGCTTCCGGGGTGTGGAGGGCCAGTGGCTGACACAGGCCCCAGGGTGGAAGGTCCCGGCAGGCCAGCTTCCAAGCGTGCCCGACGCAGCCTAGGGGAGCCCAGCTCTGTGGCATCTTCACTCCTCAGCCTAGGAGCGCCATCTGAACGGCAAAGCGGGAAGGCGACCAGCTGAGGCGCCTGCCTGAAGGTGCCGGAGTGCCCCGGGGGCCCAGGAAGCAGCCGCTGGGAAGGGGGGGCCCTGCTGGGAAGCCGCTTCATCCAGCCGGGCCAAGGCGGGGACAGGCACAGGTGGCTAATGAGCTGATGTTAGTGCTATCTTTAGAAAATTAAAGATTGTCCCACCAAAAATAATAATTACCAAAAAATCACCTTAATTGAACCGGATTGGTAATAGTACTACAGGTCTGGTTAAATAGAAACTCTACCTCTACTCAGTGATGAGCCACACACCCCACGCATCACCTTTCCAAACCAACAGCACTGTTTGCACAACCACAAGGCCAATGAGAAAGGGGCAGGAAGAGCCCAGGACACGTGGAGCGGTGGGTAAGGCTGCTGGGGCCAGGGAGGCCGGGTTCTGCTTTCAGGGGTTGGCGGCCCGCGGCGGGGGCTTCAGTGCTTTACATCCAGCCAGCCAGTGCCGGAAACGACCAAGTTCCCAAGAAGAAGCCGACCCCCCACCATGGAGGCCCGTCCCTGGGCTTCCTCCTCTGGAGCTGTGGGCATTCCCAAGGATCCGGGCATGGATGGGTGGGCGCCGGCTGCAGAAGGCACCAGGTGTTGGCATTAGGTCTTTCGCGCTCCCACCACGGGGGCCCCGAGAGTGCCTGCACCCTCCTGCCGTTTCCACCACACCCCCCAGGGGCAGCTGAGTCTTCCTGGCAGTGCCTGGGAGGGGCCCAGCTGGCCAGGGACCTGGTACAGGTGTGAGGCTCAACACTCTGCCTCAGGATGGTGGATTGGGCAGGGGGCCACCTCTGGGGATCCACGACGGTGAAAGGCAGGGGTGGAGGGGGGCAGGAAGGAGGCAGGGGTGGAGGGGGACAGGAAGGAGAGGCTTGTGGAACCTCTGACAGCCTCTGTCTCGGGCACAGACTCAGCTGCAGGCCCCACCCAGGTGCCTCAGCTCAGCTCTGGCTGGGAGATCCAGGAAGGAAAAGAATGGACACTTTCTTCCCCACCGAGACTGGAAAACTGCCTACCCGAGCCACTGCCTCCCAGTCCAACCTCCTAGGCAGCTCCCTTCCCCAGTGAGGAAGCCCATGCTCCAGGCGGGGTAAGACTTCGGAGAAGGCACCCACTCCCTCGCATCACTCCTAGACTGCTCCCGGGAAGACGAGACCCCCGTCCTGTATCCCCCCATCCAACCCCTGTTCAGGCACCTGCGACTGACAAAGACTGGGTCCACGGGACTGAGGCGTGAATAGGAAAAGTACTCAGGCCAAAGGGAGGGCCTTCCAGTGCAAAAGAGGCGAGTTCAACCTGAGAGGGTCCCCACACCACCGGAGCCCGGGGGCAGAGCCTGTGGGAGGAGCGCCGGGCCGCACAGGGCTGAGCCCCCACCACCTTCAACCAGAGCAGACATTCAGTGAGGCTCCCAAGTAAGGAAGGCTCTGGGTGAACAACGCTGTCCAGGGACACCACCAGGCTGGGTGGTCCCACCAGGGCCTGCGTGTGGCCCAGGCCCGAGGGCGCTGCAACTCAGGGTTCTCAGATTCCAAGAGTCTTTTAGACACAACTGGCAGCCAGAGAGAAAGCCTGAGCAGGGGTCCCACCGATGTCCCCGCAGAGCCACTCCAGGCCGCGGAGCATCTGCCCCACCCACGAGGCTCCCAGTTCCTGAGCCCCTCTTTCTGCAGGCCACCTGCCCCCTCTGAGGGAAACCGACAGGCCACCCTCCTCCCCTCCCATCCCCGCAGGCCTCACGGATGGATGCAGGTCAGCAGAGCCCTGTGCCTCCAGCGAGGCCAGTGAGGTGGTGACACCCCACCCGCCCGAGCCGGGGCCAGCCCTGCAGGAACCAAGGACAAGCCTCGGCCCAGCCCTCAGAGCAAGAAGACTCAGGCTGGGGAGGGGCCAGGGCACTCCGGTCTGAACAGAGAGCAGGGAGTCTGAAACCAGGACACCAAGACAGAGAGAAAACCGAGCGGTGGTGAGTGACCCCTGTCCCTGCAGCCTGGAGGTGGCCCCCAAACCCTGCACAGAGGGTGGCTCATGTTCTCATTGGCTCAAGGGCAAAACTGTGAGTTATCTTTGGAAAAAGGGGCTACTTCCCCCTCACTCAGAGCACAGGGCAGCCTGCTGGCCCCACGAGTCCCCTCTCATCCCCGAGGCAGCTGCGGTCTTTGCTGACGACACACCAGCCTGCACCCCTAGCTGTTCCCTCCTCCTGATGAGGGGGAGGCTGTCACAGGCTGGCCAGGCACCAGTATTCAGAGCAGGTGAAGATGTCACTTCAGACAGGAGGGCCACACGGAAATTCTGAAAACCAGCATCGATAAACAGCAACGGAAACAAAAGCCCCATTCCCAACTCCTGCAGCTCCAGGGCTGGGGCCCGAAGAGACCCTGTGAGTCGCCCAAGCCCCGTGGGGTGTGGCAGGGCGTCCCGACAGCCCAATGGGGAGGCGCCTGGCTGGGCTCACCACGCTAGTTCTTGCCACGCAGGCTGCTGCCTCAGGAAAGCCACTGCCCTGGGCCACAGACAAGTAGTAACAGAAATAAGGAGGGTGACAACACATCTCTTAGGCAGAGCAGTGACAGGCTGTGCCCCAAAGTCCAAACAGGCCAGGCAGAGAAGGGCAGGGACAGGGCTCAGGCTGAGAAGAGCAGCTGGCGTCCAGGCAGGGTGGCCAGACCGGGTGGGCGCAAAGGATGGGCCCGCAGGCCTAAGTCATTTGGTGTGGCGCCTCCAGCATCTCCATGAGGAAGGTGTCAATGGGCGTGTCCCCAATGAGCTTGAAGAAGAAGAGATGTTCCAGGCACTTGAGCCCGATGGAGCGCAGAGCCGGCAGGCGGAGCAACAGCTTGGCGAACCTGCAGGGAACGGGTCTGGTGAGGGCCAGGCAAGGGGCAGGGGCAGTTCTGCCCTGGCACCTGGAGGCTTCCCTGGGGATGAGGCTGTGAGTGAGAGCCCAACCCATCCGAGGCCGGTCTGCAGCCCCGGATCTGCCTGTGCCAAGCCTCCAGAAGGAAGGAGGGGAGGCTAGAAGGAAACAGGGGCAGTGGCATCCCAGAGCCAGGAGAGAGTGAAGGGGGATCCCTGGGGCCAAGGATGGAGATGAAGGGCCAGGGGCCAGAGAGCGGCTGGCTAGGGCAGGCTGAATAGCTCTTTGTAGAGAAGTTAAAAATTGTGGGCAGCTGGGCATGATGGCTCACACTTGTAATCTCAGCACTTTGAGAGGCCGAGGTGGGAGGATGGCTGGAGGCCAGAGTTCGAGACCAGCCTGGGCAACGCAGTGAGACCCTGTCTCTACAAAAGAACAAGAGACAAACAGTAGCCAGGCGTGGTGGTGCATAATGCCTGTACGGAGGACCACTTGAGCCCGGGGTGAGGCTGCAGTGAGCTACGATCGCACCACTGCACTCCAGCCTCGGTGACACAGCGAGACGCTGTCTCTTAAAAAATGGAAAAATGGGTTGGGCGCGGTGGCTCAAGCCTGTAATCCCAGCACTTTGGGAGGCCGAGACGGGCGGATCACGAGGTCAGGAGATCGAGACCATCCTGGCTAACACGGTGAAACCCCGTCTTTACTAAAAAAAATACAAAAAACTAGCCGGGCATGGTGGTAGGCGCCTATAGTACCAGCTACTTGGGAGGCTGAGGCAGGAGAATGGTGTAAACCCAGGAGACGGAGCTTGCAGTGAGCTGAGATCCTGCCACTGCACTCCAGCCTGGACGACAGAGCGAGACTCCGTCTCCAAAGTTTACACAAAAAAAAAGGAAAAATGTGGGCCATGACAGCCAGGAGCGGGTGTGAGGTCAGCAATGCATCTGGCTACAGCAGCCATCGCAGCAAGAGACTGCGGGGCCTGTCAGGGACAGGGCTGCTGAGCACATTAGTGAGTCGCAGGGAACAGGCAGGGCACATGGTGGGTAACCAAGAAGTCAAAGGGCATCAGGCAGGGGAGGGGGAGTCAGCTGCGCCCCCACTGCAGGTGGAGCCGGGCCTGACTTGGGAGCTGTGTACTGGGGCAAGCCCCTTTCCATACAGCGTCAGCACCCCGTGAGTGCCTCCCACAGCACCTCGTGCAGGGCTGTGGGCCTCAGACCAGGGCCACCCCTTCCCCAGAAATAGCTCTGCTGGTGTTGGGCACAGCCTGGTCAGAGAAGGCTGGCGGGGGAGGGAGGGAGCATGGGTTGTTCCTCAGGGCCTGGCCCACCCCTGGGGAGTTTCCTGGGGCAGAGACCAGTGGGCTGGCAGAGAGGGAGAGGGGGAATATCTGGGGCTCTGGGAAGAGGGATGGCAGGGCCAGGCATGAGGGCAGCAGCTGCCGCTGAGGACAGGGTGCTATGGGGACGGGACCAGGTGTCCCTTCTGGCTGGCCGTGTCTCCCCCAAGGCCCCTGTGCACGGCCTAAGTCTCTCCACACGGCCCCTCCAGGGCCTGCAGGACCTCATTAATTATTAACGAAGTCTCTCTTTCAGGGAAAAGCTCTGTGGTTGGCTGCCTCACAGTCCTTGTTTTAAAGGCAAAAACAGCGCAGAGGCTGGAGTCAGGCCAGAGAACAAGCTGTTTTCTGCTGAGCTGGCGAGATGGGCCAGGGCAGAAAGCCAGGAAAAACAAGCCGCTTGCCACCCCCTCCTGTCCTCGTCCTCCGGGAAGTTTCACTTTAAACCAAGCCAGATGAGGGCTGAGCAGGCAGCGGGGACACGGTTAACTGTGTATGTGCTGGTGGCAGGAGGGCCTGGGTGTCCTATGAGGTCTGCTGGGCCCCACCTTCCCCAACCCCCCACCCACAGTCTGAAGATCAAGAGGCCAGGAGATGCCCCTTTAGAGAGAAGAGGCAGAATCTGGAGAGCCGACTTTGAAACCGAGGAATCCACAAATGTTTCTCTTCCTGGACACCTACTGTGCACCCAGCACTGTGGACTCAGAAACCAGAGAACCCCAGCCCTTCTAGGGCCCACAGCCGGGCAGTGGAAAAAGATGAGCTCTGCATGTGAGCCGTGGCTGCCTATTCTGTACACACTTGTAAAGAGTGTTTAGTATGTGTGGGCATCTGGCCGTCCACTCTACACATGCTTGTGAAGTACCTACTATGTGCTGGTGTCGCCGGAACTCTGGTGGTTCTGCTTGGCAGGGGAGCGCAGTGGGGGGTGAAGCACAGCCTTCATCTACCTACTTGACAAAGACAAGCACCTACTATGCGCCAGGTGTGAGGTAATCCTTCTGGTGGGGATATAGCGTGAGCCTGTGGGGTGTGCCTGCCACAGCCCACCGGCCTGGAGGACCTCCCGCTGCCTGCTCAGGACCGGCTGGCACAGGCTGGGCCTGGGGAGGGTGCCACCTTCTCATTCACATAAAACAGCCTTGCAGCAAGGTGGGGGCTCTGGAGACAACAGCCCAGGTCTGGGGTGTGTGTGGGACAGGGAGGGACCCACCTTCCCGGCTGCTCTGGGTACTTGTGCTTGCAGTAGGCCTCCAGGGACGCATAGACCTTCTCCCTCAGTGCCTCCACCTCGGCCGGGTTCGAGAGCCCCTTGGAGTCTGAAAGGAGAAGAGGCCACAGGTCACAACCCTCACCTTGGTGTGTTGCAGGCACCTGCCCCCAGGACCCAGGCTTGTGTGGGGTCTGCCAAGCGGCCCCACCATGGGCAGAGCAGGTGGTGTGAGGGACGCCGCTGGACACGGCCCCGCCCGCTCTCCCAGAGTCTGGTGGCAGGGGGATGACTGTGGAATCCATGGCCAGGCCAGGCTGCTCTGGGTCCAAGCTCGGCTCTGCCACTTGCCAGCCACGTGACCTTGGGTCAATTATTTGACCTCCAGAGACTCGGTTTCCCCATCGATAAAGTGTCAGGAATCTGCTGCCTTCCAGCCGCCATGGGAACTGGGAGAGACAATGGAGGCCTCTGCTATCCTTGAGTCCCAGCCCCATGACACGGATGGGAGCCGTCACTGCTGCCCCCAGGAGCACCCAGACCCTGACGAAACCCATCCTCAGCACGCTCGCGGGGTGCTGAGCTCGACCCAGACTCGAGAGCCCAGAGTGGACAGAGGTTGAGACTGCAGCCACCAACACCTCCAAGGCCAAGGGACCCCATGTGAATGCCACCTTGGCCCGTGTCCTGGGGCTCCCTGGCAACGTGTCTGGCTCCCTGAGCTGCCTCAGCTCCAGCTGGTCTCCTCACCTTCCCTGCCAGCCTGTGCCTTGGTCTCCTCGCCTTCCCTGCAAGCCTGTGCCTAGACCCTGCTTGTACCAATCTCACCCTCCCTGCAAGCCCATGCCCCGGTCCCGCTGGTGCCCCAGCTCTAGCAACCAGACCACACAGGACCTGAATGGGGATTCCTTGGGCCGGGCCGAGCCGTGGCGTGACTCAGCCGCCGAGCTGGCAGGATTACAGCCCGGATGCACAGCCTGGGTGATAAAATGTCCCTGGAAACAAGCTCTCCCCACAAGAAGATGCCCATCTCCATCCCGGCCCGGTCCCTCAGAGCCAGGTCTGACAAAGGGCAAGGTCAGGGCCAGGAGCCAAGAGGGCTCCATTCCCTCCACCACAGCCCAGGTGAGCTCCCCACGGCAGCCCCAAACCTCTCCCTCCACACCCCAGCCGCCCGCCCCTATCGCAATGAGCTGAGTTTCCAAACACAGAAACCCATAGCTCCCTCCCAGCTGGAACCCCTCGGGACTTGGCTGCCTGTGGCCCCAAGAGAAAACTCAAACTTAGCAAGACTTTTAAGACCCTGCCTGGGCTACCCCCACCAGCCCACCCCACCTCCGTGCCTCCCAC
>NC_045447.1:3851746-3864069 GCF_002776525.5 Piliocolobus tephrosceles
GGGAGAGTATCCCGGGATGGGGGAGTGTCCCGGGAGCGAGAAGTGTCCCGATAAGTGTCCCATCTGCATGGCGTCCCCATCCCCGCCCAGGCCCCACCACTCACCTGCCCGCAGCAGGATGACCTGGTCGTCCAGGGGCAGCTCTGAGAAGTGTGGGATCCGCTTGGCCCACTCCACCAGCGTGAAGAGCTGCTTGTCGGCTGCTTGGCAAATGTTGGTGACCGGGTCATTCGGCTACAGTGGAGGAATAAGAGCAGGACATTCAGTCCCAGAAGCCAGTGTACTGACAGAACACAGCCAGACCATGGCCTGCTGCACACACTGGGCCCATGCGGGGTGCTGAATACGGCCTCCAAAGATGCCCAGTTCCCAATCCCCGGAACCTGGGACTATGCGACCTTGCATGGCACATGGGGCTTGGCAGAGGTGATAAGGTGTGGCCTGAAATTGGGAGGTGGGCCTGCACCACTGGGGGGACCCAGGGTCATCGCACGGGGCCTATGAGAGGGAGGCAGGACGGTCAGAGGAAGAGATGCGATCACAGACACTGGGGCCCAAGGGGAGAGAGAGGCTGCTGGCTTTGAAGGTGGAGGAAGAGGCCATGAGCCAAGGAATGTGGCAGCCCCAGAAGCAGAGGCAGGGGCAGACTCCCCAGCAGAGCCCGCAGGAGCCAGCCAGCAGGCACCTTGACGTCAGCCCACCAAGACTGATTTTGGCTCTCTGGCCACAGAACAGTCAGTTAATAAAATGTGTGTTGTTTCCAGCCACTAGGTTACGGCAGGACATATGAGTCTCTCCCACAGCTCTGGGAGGCAGGCGCGGGGAGCTGGGGAAATCGGATACGGGGCAGTGTCGGAGCTGGATGGGACCGACCGCCTTCATCTCTGATGGTCATGGTGGCCCACCCTGGGGACAGGGCTGGCCTCTCACGTTCCAGCACGCATGGATGTGGGAGCTCGGGAGGGCAGGCGCCTCGGCTGAGACACCAGGCCCCAGGCACAGAGAGAAGGCGGCACTCACGGCTCCCCTGGAAAGTCCTAGCCGGAAGAGGGCCACTCAGTCTCACAGATGAGGGGACCCAGGCAGCCTTGAAGCAGGGCAGGAGGGGAGGGCCCTCCCCAGCTCCTGGCAGGTGGGGTTTGGGTCATGGACCTTCTGTATTCTGAGTAAGGGGAACTCAGACGACAGCCCCCTCCGTGGTGCCGCTGCAGGAGTAAGGACTGTCAACAGGATTCGGGGATCCCTCACTCCAGGGCATCCGCCGAGGAGAAAAATGCCTCCCTTTGAGGAGCTTCCACAAACAGAATCCACCTGCTCGTCAGAGACGTGCAGCCTAAACGCAGCGCCCGGCGGGAAAGGCCTCTGAGGGCGGAATGAGAAGGCCCCCGAGGAATGCCACAGAGACTCACCAGGACCCTCAGGAGAGGCCAGGGCAGCCCTTGGGGGCCCGAGCCAGAAGGGGTGCACAGAAGGGTGGGATCCCTCAGCTGAGAGGGGTTGACCACAGGTCTGTAACTCACTCATTCCTCTGCAAACCTTCCATGAGCAGCATCCACAGCCCCCAGCACTCACACGGCTCCTGGCTCTGTGCTCAGCGCCCCCCAGGCCTGCCACAGCCAGGCCAGCTTCTCAGCCTCAGCCTCTCCTTCTATCACGCTGGGGGCTGAAAGGGGCCCATCCTTCTTGCCTGCCCATCGGCCTCAGGGCATCCCTGAGAAAGGATCGAGCAGGCCTGGCAGGGGCGGGGGGATGTGGGGAAAACCAGCCCTGAGCACTATGTCTGCAGCAGGTGGCTCTGCTTGGGATCCTTGTACCCAGGACTTCCAGCCACACAGGGCCCAGAGCAGGCCCAGGTGACAGGCTGGTGCTATGGGTAAGGAAGGAGAGCCTCAAGCCCTCCTGGGCTGGCTTGGACCTGGCACAGGGGTCATCATCTGTCATACGCCTGCAGTGGGCACAGCCGGGACAGGGAGCAGAATGTGGCAGGCTGGAGAGCTGGGAGGCTGGAGCCGAGAAGCAGGCACACTCCCGGCAGGTGTGAGGCTCTGGCTCCAGTACCAGCAGGGCTAGGCCTGGAGGGGGTCCCCTTGGTAGGGAGGGACAGTGCAGGAACCCGGCTCCACCTCCCTGTGTGGCCTCGGGAAAAGATTAACCTCTGTGAGCCTCCCGTTCTCGCCTGGAGATCCGACGTGCCTCGTGTAACAGAAGGCGTGTGATGGATGGGCTCTACTCCTGCCTAGAAGTGTCCACAGGACCTGCCCAGGCCTGGCCCTGCGCTGGGGAGAAACCAGGCACCAGGACCGCGACACCGGGCAGGCTGCCCCCTCTCTGGACCTCAGTTTGCCCATCTGAGGGAAGGGGCCCAGTGAGCGGTTCTGGAAGCTGGACCCCAGCCAGGCCACAGGGGAGCGTTCAGTGCGAGCCCAGGCACAGCGGGGAGTGAGCGGGCACAGAGAGACCCCGTCCCCGTGGAAGATGTATTCTTCGTCCCCAGCGAGTCCTGCCTGCCTGTGTGGTTCTAAACTCCCTCAACTTTGATGCAGTGAGGGAGAGAGCAGATGGCAGATTTCCGCCCCCCAAATAGTGTCCTTCACAAAATAAAAACTTGGCAGCCTTTGTGCATCTGCCAAACTTGTTTTTGGATTTTCTGCTGGATCATGAAATCCACAGCCACCCTCCCTCTCCTGCCCTCCGCAGGGCTGGTGAGGCGGGCGCAGGGCAGGGCAGGTGTGCAGACCAGCCAGGGCTGGGGGTGGGTCTGCGCCTGTCACTCACGGGGACGGCTCCTCCGGAAAGAAGGTGCCTGTTGTCAGGGTCCCATGCACCTTCTCCCCAGCCGGGCAGCCCCAGTCCCCGGCCAGAGTAGAGGTCTGAGCAGAGCCAGGGACGTGAGGGCAACGGGTTGTCCTACCCAGAAAGGGCAGGGAAGCAGGGTGGTCCTGACCCAGCCACGGGACCTCAGACAAGAGCAGACCCCCACCCTCAGACAGACAGAGGCAGTGGGGCTGTGGGCCCTGTGTGAGTGCCAAGGAGCAGGGTGGGGTCGCTGTCCTCGAGCAAAGCTGGTGGTTAGGAACAGCAGAGCCGTCACCAGCAGCCTCGTGGGGGCAGAAATGAACCCACCACACACCTTATCCTGTGATCACACCTCACCCTGTGATGGCCAGTGCCAGGGGCCACAGAGAAAAGAGCAGGTGCTCTCAGCCCACATCACAGGGGCAGTCCCTATCCTGGCGGGGGCACAGATGAAGGCCAGAGGTACCTCAGCTGAGACCAAAGCCTGAGGAAGAGCCAGAGGGCCTAGCTCCAGGCCACGGGAGCTGCAAACATGAAGGGGCAGGGGGATGGTGGGCAGGGGGACAGTGACCTGCAGGGCACACCCAGCATGGAGGGTAGGCTGGTGTGCCCGGACCCACAGAGGGACAAAGGTCGAGGTGACCTCATGGTCGGCCTGTACAAGGTCTTTGGTGGCCACGGGGCTCTGGTCCCAGCCCCAAACCCACACGGAGACACGGGTGGAGACTGGACACCACGGTGACCGCGGCGAAGACGCAGGGGCCCTGAGGGCCAGCTGGACCCAAGTCCCCGGCAGCAGGAAGCTTAGTGCACAGTTCTGAACCTTCACTTGGGCAGCCAGGAGCTCACTTGCCCAACCCCGGGCACAGCTGGAGCTGCCCCCTCAGTGGGGCCTGGGACAAAGGGGGGTCACCCAGCCAGACAAGCTCACCAGGGAGCAATGGGTCCCGAGCAGTGCAGGTTCCTGGGCCTTAGGGTAGGAGGGGCTCAGAACACACCTGGGCCACCCTCCCTGGCAAGGCCACAGCCAGAAGCAAAGATGCCACAGGGAGGGAGCCAGTAACAGGGAGGGTCCAAGGAGGGGAGGACAAGGCCAGGGAGTCTTGAATCCAACACCTCCAGGGCCAGTTGGAACCAGCCCAGGAGAAGAGCCTGGGAGCAGGGCTGTGGCCCACCCAATTCTCTTCCCCTTGAGGCTGTCGGGGTGGGAGGGGGCAGGAGGGTCAGCATGGGGTGACCAGCTGGGGTGCTGCGGAGCTGCTTCCTGCGTCTACAGCAGCCACCGAGACTGCTGGGCACCTGCCCAGGGCCACACGGCTGCGGGCAGAGCCAGCCCTGGAACCAACCTGCAGAACCTCTTGCCAGGGCTTGGCCTCCTCCCACACCTTCTCCAAGGGGCACCAGGGAGCAGGGACAGCCTCTGCACCCAGAGAGGCCAAACTCCAAGGGGACACAGCGGCTGAGGCCCCAGCAGAGATGGCTGAGAAGGAGGATGTGGCTGCAGGGCCCCTGGCCCCCGGCCCCTGCCCCGAGGGCCACCCGTGCATGGGCCAGGAGAGGAGAGTGCCGCCCAGCTGGGGCGAGGGGCCCACAGGGCCACCTCGGGTAAGAGGCTGAGCTGAGGCAGCCACAGGGCCCAGGGCAGCCCCCAGGACCTCTCTGGCTCATCAGCTGCTCAAGTGGGAGGGTGAGTGAGTGAGGGAAACTGAGGCAGGTGGGGCTGCCCACCCCCGCAGAGGCGGTGACTCACCGAGCTGGGGTTCAGCCCCATGTTCGCCTCCACGTAGGTCTCAGTCTTGGGCTCCACGGCCAGCTCAGCCTCCAGGATCCTCTCAACCGGCATGTCCTCATTGGCGCTGCTGGTCGACTCCACCTCATTCTCGTTCCGGTCCTTGCCACGCTGCCGCTCCTCCTGCACGGCTACAACCCGGGAGGTGCAGGTCAGCCCCACACTCAGCCGGGCCAGTGGCTCCCAGGGAAGGCTGTCCTGGCCGGGTGGTGCCAGCTCCCAGCCAACACACCAACAACACTGGCATCCCCACCAGCGCTGGGTGATGGAGACCCCGTCTCTGCCCCATGCCTGGCCGTGTGGCTGTGTGCTCTGAGAACAGAGGCCAACTCTCATTAATTCCAATTAATGTTCACACCAGGAGCCTGCCTGGGGCCTGGCAAGAGACAGTGCAGCAGGGACCCCAACATGGGGCGAGAAAGGCCCAAATGGTCTATAGACTCAGGGAGAACCAGGAAGCCTTCCTGGAAGAGGTGTCGATGTGACTGGAGGAGGAGGTTGCAGAGGAATCATGGCTCAGGCTGGAGACACGGTCCCTGCAAAGGCCCAGAAGCAGAGCTGAGCACACACATGAGGCGGCACAGGGGCACCCATGCTGGCTGAGGGCCTGGACAAGGGGAATATCCAGGAGGTGACAGGCTCAGAGACACCTGGGCAAGCAGGAAATTGTGCACCTGCAGACCCCACGCCCCTCCCAATGACACTAGGAGCTGCCAGAAATGGAGGGCAGGCGCCCAGTCCCACCCTGGCCACACAGAGGCGGCCCACCCAGCTCCACCGACCATGCCCCAAGCAGGGCACCAGGATGCCTTTCAATCCGCTCCAGGAAGCAGCCACTCCAGTGGAACCAGAGGCCGAGCATTAAGGTAAAATAGAGCGATGCTTGCAGGCAGCAGGAGCTGCATCAGGCATGGGCTCCAGTCAGCTGACTCTAATCAGCCCTGGGGGTGGGTGCTCAGGAAAGGGGCCGGAGGCATGAGCCCTGGCTGCCCAGGTGCATGCGGCTTCTCTCGCCCCCAGCTTCCCTCCACCTGGATTTGCCTTTCTCAACTGTCCACTTTGAACACTGAGGGAGCCACCTCAGCCCCTCTGTCAGCCTATCTGGGGACCCCTCACCAGAAGTGCCGGGAGGCAGACTGGGACCCAGATGGAAATTGGACAGAAGCATCCACTTGGCTTATGGGCCATTCCCCCGAGACACGTCCCCTTCCCTGAAAGTCCTGAGCTGGGGCTCTGGTCCCCAACCCCACCACCTCCTCCTTCTGTTCCATCCACCACCAACAGTCCCACGGGGCGGGCACTCACATTACCCCATTGTACCGATGAGAAAACTATGGCTGAGACAGAGAAAATGACTGTCCAAGTGAGTAAACAGCAGAGCCAGAAAAGCAACAGGGACCGTCGGGTCCTAGAGCCACCTCTGTCCAGCACAGTTCCACGCCCGTACTCCAGTCAAGGCCTCTCCACTCTCACCCTGGAAATGCCCCTCCCACTGTATCTCCTCCGAGCTTAGACACGGACCTGGGGCCATTCCTCCCTCCCTGTGTCCTCCTGCCAGTGTGCTGGGCTGGGTAGTCCCTGACCCAGGCCCCTTCTCTTCCTGGTCTGAGGCCTAGGGCGGTGCCCGCCTAAGGGCCCAAAGGTATGGCCTGGTGGAGGGGTTCCTGGAGCTGCCACCTCTCTGGGCCTGTGGCGGGGCTCATCCCAGTCCCTCCAGGATGTCTCAACGGTGGGCAGAACACAAACCTGGAAGCCTGGGGCCCTCGCAGGCACCAGTCACCCATGGACTGACCATGTCTCGTCCCACCCTCCCACATTCTGGCTTCCAGATGGGTTTGGAAAACGGTGGGAGAATGTACCTGTGCCTCTGGCGCCCTCCCTGCCCCACCTGCCACAGTGTCAGCTGCCACTTTCTCCCGAAGCCATAGTTTCCACTGAGCAGCTGTCTCGGGGCTCTGTAAGCCCCTTCCTTCACACCCCCGGGCCCAGGGTCCCCAGCCCTGCCTGGTTCCCTTCACGCCAGCCACAGCTCTGCAACAGCCACACGTGGATGCCTCTCAGCCACGCTGTGCTAACAGTTTCCCGCATGGCCCACTGGCTTGAGCGAGGAACTTCCACCCACACGGGGAGACTCTGGCCAGGAGGCCCATCCCCGGCTTCAGGTTGCACCAACCAGGCCGAGGGGCCAGCCAGGGACCTGCACAGGCCTGGCCCTATTGGAAACCTGATGGCGGGTGGGGGCAGGATGGCGAGCAGGGCTGGTGGGCAAACGGCCCGGCAGGGGCTGCAGAAGGCACCAGTCAGCCCCCACATGGGACTTCCATGAGCCCTCCGGAGGGCAGTGCTCACCTGGGGCAGGGTCACTACTGACACGACCCTCTGTACAGGCTCCTGCGCCTATAGAGCCAGCCCCACCCATGCTGAGCAGCCCCCGAGGCAGGAAGCACCTGCACACGCAGATCTCAGCCAGCATCTGAGCTGCAGGCGACTGGAATCTCCACTGGCCCAGGTCCCTGAGACCCTAAGGATGAGCCGCAAGGGCAGAATTCTGAAGTCTCAGTGCCAAGACATAGATGGCCCTGCTGTCTTCCCAGAGGGAAAGCTGAGGCTCTGAGAGCCAAAGGGGCAGGGCTGAGTGCTCAAGACAGTGAGCAGTCTAAAGCCGCAGGCCCTGGGATCCGACAACCCCAGCCCCACACAGCCTGCTAGCCTGCCACAGCCCAAGCAGCCGTGTGGCCCCGGCCAAGTCCCCTGACCTCTCTGTGCCTCGGCTCCCTCGTCCGCAAGACGAGAATGACAACGCTTACCCCCAGGATGGCTCCAAGAGGAAGCGCCAGCACACGGGGGGCCTGGAGGTGCTCGGAGCTGTCACCGCAGCCTCCCACCCCACGCGCCAGCCCGGCCCAGTGCCAGGGATTTTCTCCTGCTCAAAGGTAGCCCCAGGGCATGGGGAGCCCCAGACAAGGGTGGCCCTGAGCGAGGGGCCTCGCTGCCAGTTCCTCCCCAGGCGCCTGGGGCTGGGTTCCTTGGCACCTGCCTCCTCCGCCAGGGCAGCCGAGAATTAATTAGCGAGTGTTTTGTGAAGCACTTTGAAGCTGTGAAGGGCCCGGCAGCTCTGCCCAGCATCATTATAAATATGATCGCTTTATTTATAGGCTGGGGGGCAGGAGGGGCCGGGATTTATGCTTTGCCAGCACAGTCACCTTCTAGACGAAGTCATGCTTGACTCATGTTCCGCTGGCGCCGGAGGCCGGGCGGGAGGCGTCTGTAAACACAGAGCCTCTTTACCCTTCAGCCCCGAGCACAGCGACTGGAGGAGGCAGAGGGGAGGCACGGAGGAGGCTGCTCGGAGGCAGAGGAGGCTCACACGCCGCAGCCCAGTCCTCCCAGGAAGACCTGAGACTCCCGCCCAGGCGGCCCCTCCCCAGCATCCGTAGGGTCCCGGGCCTCTGGAGACAAGCTGGCCTAGGACTTGGGGTGCAGCAGCCCCTCAGAAGCAAGGGCCATCTCTGACCTGCCACAGCCCCCCAGGGTCGAGCAGGAGGGAGGGGGTCTGGGGAAGGGCAGACAGCTCCGAGACAGGCATGTCGGGGCCCAAGGGCATCCCCAGCCCCACTGGCTCCTCTGCCTTGGGTAGTGGCAGTGGCTGAGTCCTTCCTCTGTCCCTTGTGCAGCCCACGGCTGGGCCCAAGATAGGCAGGACTGAAGTCCACCAAACCATTCTGGCCTCCTCTTAAGGGTGAGGTGACAGAGACCCAGAGAGCGGTGCCAGAGGCCACGCCGCAAGCTAGTCTCTAGAGGGAGTGGCTTACCTTCCCTCCAGGGCTTTAACCTAGAGCGAGGCATCAGAACATGAGAACCGTGCACACACATGTGCACACAAACCATGTAGACACACACACACACACACACAGACATACCACAGCACACACACCACACACACACCACAAACACATACACACCACAGCCACCCCCATATACCACATAGACACACCACACCCACACCCACACCCACACATGACCACTGCTCTCCAACGCTACCACCAGCCACGCACAGCACTCTCATCACAAGCTCTCAGGGGTCTTCCTGATATCTCCAGCCCACCCCAGATGAGGAACCTGAGGACTGGGCAAGGCAAGGTCGCTTGCCCAGTGTCAGAGGCCAGAAGGCAAGAGGGCCACACCTGAGCCCAGCCGGGGCTCCCTTCCCACAGCAGAGACCTGTGGGGCCAGCCACATCCCTGCAGTGCACGCACACGCACACACATGTGCACACACACATGCACACACACCAGACCCTGCTGTTTCCACACCCAGTCCTTCAGGGCTGGCGGGTGGGCACAGGAAGCAAAGGCAGGCAGGGAGGAAATGGGGAGCAGCCTTCCTGGGGGAGGAGGAGGAAGCAGAATGGGGGGCAGGCATTGCCCCCTCTAGGCCAGTGTCTCCCCCCACCACCCCGGGTGGAAGCTAGGTCTCTTCCATCGGACTGGGAACCCCCAAGCGTGAGGCCTGTCTTCCTCATCACAGCACGTGTGCCTCCGGGCCCCCCAAGCCCTGCCACCCCCGGCTTCAGCAAACAGGCCCAGGCTCAGCTTGGCAGAGGGACAACATCCACCACGCATGTCCCCCCACCTCTGCCCACCCCTGGTCCCGGGAATGCTGCAGAACGAGTCCCTCCTGGTGGCTGCCTGCGCGTGCAGGCCCTATTGCCCAACGGGAGATGCTATCAGCCCGTGGCATCCTACAGCATACGGGTGGGAACCCATCTGCCCCAGAGCCAGAGTGGGCCCTTGCCGGGGGCAGAGTCACGGCATGGGGGCACCTGGGCCATCCTGCCTTCAGCCAGCCCTGGGACCAACCCAAGGCGACGTCCTCGCAGCACTGCACTGGCATGCGACGCCTCAGCTCCAGCCTCCGTTTCTGGGAGTCTAACCACAAACCAGGCCGAGGGACCACGTGGCATCAAGGCCAGTGAGCGTAGCTGCCTGCCAGGGGCCTGACACTCAGGAGGGCTCAGCCCCCAGAGCCGACAGCTCCCATCCTGCACGCTCTGGGCCACAGGCACCTAGCTTTGGCCAACTTGGCCCCATAGCTTTCTCCAGGGCTGCTGCAATGCCCCACCCATGCAACCAACAGCCCTGCCCTCCGCCGCCAGGGAGCCCTCCTTGCAGGGGTTTGCCCCAGGAGGAAAGAGGGAGGGTCCGCATTTCAGGACCCATCTGGAGCCAGATGCAGGCGGGGCAGGAGGGTGCCTCCCAAGTCCTCCCAGCCACTGGTCCTGTGTGGGGTCCCTGCAGCGCGAGCGCCTAGGCTGCACCTGGGACCCTACCCCTGCCCAAGAGTAAGGTGCTCCACAGCTCTGGCTGTGCAGCCCACACAGCCAGGGTAGGGGAGGCAAGAGACTCCCCCTGTGCACGAGGAGAGGCACTGGCAGCAGGGCACGTTTGGCACGGGGGCCTCACCGCCTCCTCGCCGCCCACGCAGAGGCGCCCTCCACGCCGAGGCTGAGTTCTGCAGCTGTGTTTGGGGCAAGAGCGCTCGGCAGCAAGTTCCTGCCTCAGAATCCTGCTGGAGGCAAAGGGGAGGGGGTCCACTGACAGCAGCATTTTGTCTCACAGCCCTAAGTCCGGTCTCCAGGGCTGTGCACTGCCAAGAGGAAGGACAGAGAGCAGGAAGGACTGGCAAGAAACGGGGGCCATGCCTGGTGCTGGCCCTTAGACCTCCCCACGGCTCACCTCTCTGTACCCCATTTCTCTGTCTCGCAGGTAAGAGGTGAGTGAGACCATGCGTGGGGATCAGGAAGGGGGTGTCCAGGGTGGCCCCCCAGATTGGGGGGCTCCTAACAGGACCCAATCACCAGTGGGCACCAGGGGAGGGGTCTGACCAGGTGACTCCAGGTCCCCCCAGCCCCAACACTGCACGGTTCCACTGAGATGGGATGGGGTGTCATCCCCAGGCTTTGGGGAGCCCAGGCAGCTGGACTCTGATGATCCCAGGCACATGGATGACCGGGCTGCAGGGCCTCAGGAAGGAGTCAGTGCAGCCTGGAGGGCCCGGGACAGGGCTCAGAAAGGCCAGCCCTGACTTCTGAGGGCCAGGTGTGATGGCAGCCTCAGACTTCATGGACAGTGCTCCCTGCATCAGGCCTGTGGTGCCGACACGTTTTCATTCCTCAGGCGTCAACAGCCCTCCTGCCTGCCTGCATCTCACCGGGTGCCCGAGGCAGGGTCAGGTGCCTCCTTCTGGGCTCCCACAGTGCCTGAGCTTCCCCTAAGTCTGCACCGGCTGCACCCTGGGGTCCCCCTGGTTATCTGGTGATCACTTTCAAAGGACAATGAGCTCACTGCTGTAGGCCCAGGCCCGGCACCAGCCATGCACAATGCTCTCATCTGCCACCAAGCTCGCAGGAGTATTCCTGAAGACCCCAGCATCTGAGAGTGGTCTCGGCTAAACCAAGCTCTCTGTGCTATGGCATCCTCGTGGAAACTGCCAGGTTCAGGCTGCACACAAGGCCTTCCCCACCCGGCTCCGGCCATGCCTCGGGCCTCCACCCCAGAACAGGCCAGTCTCCACCCCTGTGCACAGAGGCCCTGGCCACTGCCTACCCTATCCATGCCTGCCCCTGTCCCAGTTTCTGTCTTCCAGGGACAAAGCTGCACCTGCCACCACAGCAAGCCTTCCTGCCCACACCAGGCACCCAGAAGAACCCGACTGGGCCCACACCTCTCCAGGCTGAGCATACACCTCTCCAGGCTGGGCACACGCTCCTCTGCCCTCTGGTGAAAGCAACAAGGTATGGATGGGAGTCAGAGCCCAGCATGTGACCCTGAGCAAGGCCTGAACCCACTGGCCTAGGTTTCCCAGCCTGCACAGCAAAGGGTGGGCTGAGCACACGCCAGCACTCCGTGAAACATGCATCCCCATCAGAAAGGCCTGACTGGCAACACTGGGCACGGCCACGCCAGCCCTGGAAGGCAGCTCTGCTATGTGGGCACAAGGACCCAATGCCAGCCCGTATGCCACACTCAGCCTTGCGGCCCAAGGAGGAGACCCCGTGGGAGTGCGGGGCCCGGCAGAGGCGCTGATTTCTCAACAGGACCATGAAGGCTGAGACGACACACACGAGAGAGATGATGAAATGAAATTGCAGCATGAGGGCCGCCACTCAAGACACCCCTGATGGTGAGACACTGCCTTGGATCCTACTTGGGGACCCAGCACAGGCTGGCGGGGAGGCAGACAGACACCAGACACACAGGTATGGGGTCTCGGGAGCAGCACGGCAGAGGACAGAGGAAGGGTGTCCTGCAGAGCTGGGGGGACGGGGACAGACCAGCAGATCTTCACACCAGACAGCACCTCCCACCCCCACAAAGCCCAGGGTACGGGACCCGATGGGAAGAATCGAGGCACACCCGCAAACACATGAGAAAACCACGACCCAGAGACCCACTCGGAGGCCAGGAATCGCCAAACCTGAGAAGGAAAGGGGATGTGCCAGATGGAGACACTGAGGTCCACAGCCAGCCAGGGCTGGGAAGTCACAGCGCCTGTGGGGCCCAGGACTCCGACCCAGGCCTGACTTGACAATTGCGGTGACACTGGGGGAGGGACCTTCCCTGCAAACCGCCCCCAACACAGATTTGTTAATAAGACCGGCACACGGGCACGGTGGCTCAAGCCTGTAATCCCAGCACTTTGGGAGGCCGAGACGGGCGGATCACGAGGTCAGGAGATC
>NC_045447.1:3869069-3884653 GCF_002776525.5 Piliocolobus tephrosceles
AAAAACTAGCCGGGTGAGGTGGCGGGCGCCTGTAGTCCCAGCTACTCGGGAGGCTGAGGCAGGAGAATGGCGTAAACCCGGGAGGTGGAGCTTGCAGTGAGCTGAGATCCGGCCACTGCACTCCAGCCTGGGCGACAGAGCCAGACTCCGTCTCACAAAAAAAAAAAAAAATAAGACTGGCACAAAAATGCAAGGAAAGGAGGAACTGCTCCAAGAGCCTGGGGGCCATCCGGCGGCCCTGCAGGGTTGCTGCAGAGTTGGCCTTGGGAGGAAGCCGGCCCGGAACCAGCCCTGGCATCCAACAGCTCAGAAGACGCCCCCGCTCCACCTCTCCAACCTAGCAGCACCACCTGAAGGTCTCCTTGACCATCCCCTCGCCAGACAGCCAACGCCGGCCAGAAAATGCTGCCCGGGGCCCATGTGCGCCCACGCTTCGGGCCCCGCCGCCACTCCTGCCTCAGCCTTGCCGTGCCTCTGTCCAGGCCACTCACTCCCTGCTGTCCATCTTGGGTGTCCATGCATAGGCCCCGGCCCCACTGCTTGTCCAACACCCGCCCGCGCCCCCACCCGACGCCGTGGCCTACCTTCCCGCTTCATGCCCATGGCCAGGCACTTCTGGTAGCGGCAGTACTGGCACCGGTTCCGCTGCCGCTTGTCAATCAGGCAGTCCTTGTTGTCGCGGCAGGTGTAGGTCAGGTCCTTGCGCACTGTCCGCTTGAAGAAGCCCTTGCACCCCTCGCAGCTGTACACCCCATAGTGCTTGCCTGCGGGACAGGGCAGGGCAGGGCTGGGGAGCAGCCACCGCGCCGGCAGGCAGCCCACCCCGCATCCAACGCCGCCACTGCCAGCTGGCGGGCCAAGCTTCAGGAAGGGACCTGCTGGTCTCCAGACCCCTGCCTGGGCTCAGACTGGGCCCCGGCCTTGCCCTCTCTGCTCCTCCGAGGACAACTGGGGAGTGGGGCAGGGACACATCCCAGCTCATCAGGGACCAGAGCCCCTGGCAAGTCATCTGCTCTGTGTCTGCACCGTGCAGCCCGTTCTTCCCTCTCAGGCTGTGGGGGACAGTGGCACAGCACAGGCCCCTTGCCCAGACCCAGCCAAGGGAGGAGGCACAGCGCTGGCTGCCCCCACACTGACCCTGCCATCAGCAGCCACCTCCTCTCCGGAAGCCTCAGGCTGCCCTGTGCCCCACCCCACCCAACACACGCTGTCCCACAGACGTGAGAACCCTGGAATGGCCTCGTGGAGCCCTGGGAGTGGGCCATGGCCCAGGCACCTGCCTCCCTGCACCCTGGCCTTGGGTCCTGCTTAGCCCACAGGAGGGTGACTTGGGGAGGCCTCCAGACCCTGCAGTGGCCTGACAACCTTGTCCCACCGGCCCCCACAGCAGCAGTACCTGAGGATCGGTCCCCGCAGATGGCGCAGATGTGCTTGGTGAAGGAAGCCATGTTTCCTGAGGGGTGGGCGGGGACCTTGAGGACGCCATTGAGGCCCAGGGGGGGCTTGATGTCCTCGCTGCTGCTGACGGGGTTCATGGGTGAGCTGAGCTGGGGGGGGCAACCACAGCGGTCAGTGGGGTGCACACCAGATTCGTCCCTACGTCCCCCAGAGCCCTGCAGCAAGGATGGCGCAGCCATACCCCCGACTTCACACATAGACATCGAGGCTAGAGAGGGTCGTGCCCCCCACCCGCCACGCTGCTCCGGAGCAGGGGAGCCACTGTGCGTGCTGAGCGAGGCCAGCAGAGGCTGCAGCAACCTCAGGACTCGCCCACAGCAGACCCCAGGCCTCTGTGGAAAAGGACCCCGTGGCAACCCCCCAACACATGGGCGGTCCCTGCTTGCACCCCCCGTCCACTGCCCACCTAAATGAGAGCTGCCTCTCATTACTGAGCCCCTGGCAGTGCCCAGCCCTGCTGGGTGCCCCCGGACACTCCATGAGGCAGGCACTCTGGGGGGTCCCAACCCACAGATGAGGACGCCGAGGCCCAGTCCCCAGGACGGAGGAGGGCTGGGGACCCTCCAAGAACCACACATGTACCCCACCACACCGCAGGGCAGGGGTCCTGGTCACGTGACACAGGAGAGGGGAGTGGACACCCCCGGGCATCGGGTGGCACGACACCACTGGCCTCTCCGCACACCCCTCCGCCCCACCCGCCAGCCCGCACGCTGCCGCCCGGGCAAGCGTGGGAAACTCACCCGGTCACCCTGGTAACAGCTGCAGCGTGCAGTGACACAGCAGTTTTGGTTCCGCTGCCTCCACCCAGCTCTGCAGTCAGTGCAGAGGACCCACAGGCGCTTCCCGCTGCATCCTGCCAGCCAGCCCGGCTGCGCACAGCACTGAGCGCTCGGCCAGGCAGCCCCCAGCCTCCACTTCTGCAAACCCCTGCCACCGCTTGTGCGCAGGAAGCTCCCCTCCTTCCTTCCTCAGGCCTCCAAATCCCATCCCCCCTCCTCACGGGACAGGAAGAGTTTGAGGCTCAATGCAAGCAAAGCAAAAACCACCCCAAAGCCTCCTTTCACATGGGCCTCGGTGCCTGGGATGAGTCTTCCAGCCCCAGTTTGTTCTGGCTTCTAAGTTCTTCCTCGGTCTGCCCAGGTGGGCTGTGAGGCTCTGCGAGGATGCTTGCTCCCTGCAGGCCTCAGGTGGGCTGCAAGAGGCCAGGAGGTCCCCTGTGACAACTCAGCACAGTGGGGGTGCCACAGTGGGGGCTCCAGTCACCGGAGAACCGGGTGGCCATCGTGTGACTCGCCCAATGCCCAGCGTTCACGTCCACAGGCACCAGGTGCGCTTCTCAGAGAAGGGAGGGAACTGAAAGGGCAAGAGAAGGCCCCAGATGTTTGCTGAGGGGCACGGTGACTGGGCTTTGCACCCACACTTGCCACTCCCTGCATGGAAAACCCTGGGGGCCCCAGATGCAGAGGCTGTGGCTCAGGGATGTCAGAGGCTGGCCAAGGTCACACATGGTCCCCCCACTCTGCAGAAGGCGAAAAGTGAAGCCTCTGGAGGGACAGAGCTCGCCCAAACTAAGTGCCCAGCTGGCCCTGCCCCGTGCTGGGCTCTGGGAGGCACCAGGGGACAAGGCTCTGCCCGGCCCGCCGGGGCTCGCTGGTCTAGTCGCTGTCTCGCTTGGAGGCACTGGAGGCCCCAGAGGTGGATCCCTGGCTCTGGATTCTGCCTGCCTCCTCCGTTCTCGTGGGACACTGAGAAAATTATTTAATCACCGTGAGCCTGAGTTTCCTCATCTGCAAAACTGGAACAACATTAGTGCCTACTTTTCTTTTTTTTTTTTCCAAAACAGGGTCTCACTCTGTCGCCCACGCTGGAGTACAGTGGCACAATCATAGTCACTGCAGCCTCAAATTGCTGGGCCCAATCGATCCTCCTGCTTCAGCCTCCTGAGTAGCTGGGATTACAAGTGCATGCCACTGCACTCAGCTATTTTTTTTTAAAAAAAGTTGAGCGGTGGGGTCTCAACTATGTTGCCCAGGCTTGTCTCCAACTTCTAGGCTCAAGCAATCCTCCCACCTCCGCCTCTCGAAGTGCTGGGATGACAGGCGTGAGCCACCGCACCCTGCCAGTGCCTCTCAGAGCCGATGTGAAGGTAACTGAGTCGCTCCCTGCGCAGGGCTCAGAGCAGCGCTGGCAGACAACTCGCTGTTTTACAGGGAGGCCGGCGGCTACAGTGGGGACTCAAGCCTCCTGGAGGAGACGAGCCAGGGACTGGGAGGAAGAAAGGGGTGTCCCAGGCAGGAGGGCCCCCAAGCCAGTGTTCAGAGGTGGGGAAGCAAAGGACTTGTTTGCAAAAAGGAAAGAAGTAAGTAGAGTCAGGGCGGGATTAGGTCAGAGCAGGGGCAGCAAAGGCATCCACAAGCAGGAAGTGTTGGGCACCCTCGCTGTGTGCCCTAGCACTGGGGAGGCACCGAGGCATGTGAGCAGGGGGTCCTTGGGCCAGAGGCTGAGGGAGCACAGGCCTTGACTCTGCAGGTCCAGGTTGCTCGGAAGCACAAAGCAAAGGAACTCACGCACTTCCTCTTCTAGGTTGCCCCAGAACACCTAGGGTGGGTAGGGATCCACCTGCTGCCTCCCGGCCCCCCATCTGCAGTCCCTCAGGCCCAGCACCTGCCCTGGGTAAACTGAGGGAGTGCCAGAGCAGCCCTGGCCAGGAAAGGGACTCCAGGAAGGACAGAATGGCAGACGGTCACCCTCCCTCTCAGTGTCACGGCCAAGCCAGGTCCCGTGCTGAACTCAGGGTGCATCCCTGGCTCCCCTAGACCTCAGAGAGATCAGAGGCTCTGGCTAGCCCAGTGAGCCCAGGGCCCGGTGAGCCCCTGCATGTCTGAGAAGAGTGGAGCCCGGGCTGAGGTGCCCATCCTGGCTGCAGGCCCTGAGGCCACCCACCTTGCCTCTCTGGGCTCACCTGGAAGATGGTCCAGGCTGCAGAAGCGAGGCTGTGCCAGGACGGGGAGGCCAGGCACGCATTCTTCCACCCTTCCAGCCCCAGGCTGCTGGGCCTCAGGTTGGCTTACAGCCCCTGGTGCGCAGCACAGGGCCACCGCCGGGGTCTGCTTTGGTCTGTCCCTCCCTCAGTGGTCTCCACAGCCCCCCAGCTATCCAGGGTCTCCTCCCACACTCCCTGCTCCAGCTCCCCAGAGAGCCAGGCCGTCATTGTTGCTTCGCTGGAGCCTCAGGACTCCATGCATGGCCAGGGTGGGGGCCATCCCATTTCCCCTTTCAGATCCTTGGCACTTATTTCAGTTCCCGCCGCCTCAATGCCCCACCCAGGTCTCCTGCCCGTCTCTTGGCTCTCTCCTCACACCCACCACACCCTTCCTTCCTGAGCCCCTGCAGGGTCTCTCCACCAGCCCTGACTTGGGAAAGGCCCACTCTGCGCCAGGAGCAGGCCCATGGGCCTTGCTGGGCCTTGTCTGTCCAACAAGGCAGGAGCAAACCAGCTCCTCCGCACACTCCCCTCTGACCTCAGTCCCTGGTGGGTGGGCGCCGGTGCTGCCCTGCTTCCGACCCCATGAAGCCCGCTCAGCGTCCACCCTCCCTGTGCACCATCACAGCCCCACAGGCCCCCGGCAGGCGCTGCTGCCAGGAGGCTTTGCTGGAGCTCAGAGGCCTTGACACCAAGTCCAGCTCCAGGCTGGGCACTCAGAAGTGCTCTGTGTGGAAGCTGGCGCCGACTCACTCCGCCAATACCTGCGATGTGCCCAGGTGCGCCGGCTGCAGCCAGGCAGGCTCTGGGACGCTGTGGGGAATGTCCCCCAGTGAGAGCCTCCAGACCAGGGAAGAGACTTGGAACAGCTCGGGGGCCAGGCAGCTGCGGTCGGGCCTGGCTCTACCCAAGCCCCCCCAGACTCTTATTTCCCCGCCAGGAGGGGTCAAGTGGCCTGGACGCGGCCACGTGGAAGGCCCTTCCTGCCATGGATTTGAGCAGGCAGAAGGCAGTGCTTGGCAGAATGCCTGGCCCTCCCCAACAGCAGCAGAAGTCAGAGAATCTCTCTGGCTCCAGCGACTCTGACTTTGCGGTTGTGGTTTTGGGGCTGGGAGTGGGGGCACATCCCTCCTGAAGCCCTACTCACACTCCCATGAATGTGAGGAACCCCAGGGTTCCAAGACAAACTGCTGAGGCCTCGAAGTTGGACTCAACCCCCAGGGAAGGAGCTATGGGTTCTGGGGAACCAGGGCCAAGTCAAGCATGGGCCTCAGACCACGGCAAACTAACTGCGGGTGAGACCCACAGCCCAACGGCAGACCGACGCCAACGGTGGCCGGGCAGGGAACGTCTGGGGCAACCCGTGTCTGCTCCTCACCCACACCTACCCCGGGGACCCTCGCCAGTGTCAAGGGGACCTGCACCACTCACTCCCAAGCAACTTGGCTTCGACAAGCCTCCACTTTGTGCCAGGAGCTGGCTGCACAGGAAACAACAGAGAACGACCCAGAAGCAGCGCTGAAAAGCCTCCTCACCTAGTGCTGCCCATCCCCTCCCCGAGAAGGGCTCAACAGTGCCGAGGACACCAGGCACCCCTGAGAATTCTGGGAGCACCACTGCCACCCGCAGTGGGTAACCTACTGTGCAACAGACCCCTTGGGGTCCAGGGCAGGTGGCAGACCTGGGAGGACCTAGCAAGGGGCATCCTGGGTCCCTGGGACCCAGCAGGTGCTGGCCAGTGAGCCAAGGGACAGGCGGAAGCCAAGTCTTCATCACCCTCTCGCCACAGGGCACCGTGCCGCCAGCAAGAGCAGGGGCAGGGCTGGTGTGCTAAAAATAACACGACCAGGCCTCCCTCGTGCCAGCACCTTGGGCCTGCTGCCTGCTTTCGGAAGGCCAGGTGATATGAGAGGGACACGGACAGAGGCCCCAGGTCTTCTGCACACATCCCCCAGAGCAGAGGGGCTTTGATGGAGTTGGCCCAGAAAGCCAGCAAGATTCTCCAGGGGAAAGGAGCTCGGGAGGTCAAGGCCGGCTCTAAACAGGTCCAGGTGGATGGGCGGTAGGCCGGCTCCAGACCCCAACCATAGCCCAGTCCTAGGCCAGGAACAGTTCTGGGCTACCTGGGAGGTGGCATGGGGGCCTGGGGCTAGGTGACCATCTGCTGCCTCCTGGCCCCCTCACGTGCAATCCCTTGGGCCTAGTGCCTGCCCTAGGTAAACTGAGGCAGGGCAGCAGGGGGCTTGGGAGTCCACAGGACACATGTGGCACTGTCAGCTGTATGTGGGCAGAGAAGCTGCTAGAGCGAGTCCCACCCTGGTGGGCTGTCCTGAGATGGCACCAAAACTCTGCCATGGAGCCTTCAGCTACTAGGGACAAAGGGTGAAACCCAAACACAGAAATTCAGAGCAGAAGGAGCACCCCTGCTCATCTGGGGAGCCCCTGGAGAGGGAGGGCCGAGTGGGAGTCCGGGAGGTTCCGGCCGGCCAGGTGGAAATCCACAAGCAACCACCGGGAGCCAGGGGAGGGGAGGCCCAGCCTCGCCCTCCACCCTCACAGACGGGACACCCCAGGGCTGGGCACAACTCCACGAGAGACACTTGGGGTAAGAAGGAAGAAGGGAAGCACGGACCGGGTCTCCAAGTTCCCCATGACAAGACCCGGGCTGTGCCAGGCTCTGCCAGGAACCAGCCCTTCCTGATCCAGAAACAGCCCAAAGGGCCAGGCTGAGCTGGAGAAGCGACTGAGCAAACTTCAACTGTGGAAAAGGTCCCCACACCCCACAGACGGCCAGGCACCCACAGAGCCATGGGGGAGCCAAGACCACAGAGCACCGCTGCCACACCCGGCCACTGCAGGTCCCAGGGCCAGCATCCCTGAGTGGGGTGCAGCCGCCCTGAGCCCGAACATGCCTTCCCTGGGGGCCCTTTGGCCGGCGTGTGAGCAGAGACTTCAGGGGAGGACCTGGGCTGCGTGGCCACATGCTTCTGGGGAAGTAGGCTTAGGCCTGAGGGAGGCCACAGCCTCTCTGCTGAGCTCCCAGTCATGGGAACAAGGAGTCCTGTGTCCTCCAGCATGGGAGGGGGCCACTTGGGCAGAGAACCAGCTGCAATGCACCTCGGCTGATGATCCAAAGGCCCAGGCTCAGCAGTCAGCCCGACCTGGACCTCAAACCCCCCATGGCACGCTGCTCCCCGAGGCTCTGTATACCCTGCGTCAAGCCGGGAGATCACAGCACCTACCACCCAGAGGCCTCAAGATGAGGCGGCTGCCCTGCGGTTGAAGCCACAGCCCCACCCCCAGGCCCACCCCTCCCCTTGCCCCAGCCCCGCACTCACCTGGGGGCTGCCAGTGCTGAAGCCCAGGGTGGGCGTGGTGGGCACCGACATGGAATGGGGGCCCATGGGGGAGCTGATGACCGAGAAGGGCGGGCCCATGCCGTTGATGGGGGAGCTCAGGGTGCTGATGGGAGAGTGCAGCTGCCCTGGGGAGCCGATGCCAGGCCCCAGGGACGGGTGCAGCGAGGGCGCAGCCATGGAGCCTCGCCCCGTCGGGGAGGTGAGGGAGGAGTTCACCTGGGTGGAGAAATCTGCAAGACAAGAAGCCGCAGGAGAGTGGTCAGCGCAGGTGACGCCGGGCCTCACCAGGTACCTGCCTCCCCAGCTACAGACGCACCCACGGGAAGACCCCGGCACCCTCAGGTGGCCCCGTTGGTCTCGACAGCTCACTGACGCAAACTCACTAGAGGCCAGGCGTGCCCAGAGCTCCCCTCCAAGGCACCGTTCTGCACCTGACCCTGGCTTTAGGCTGGGCCTGCGGCAGATGCAGGAAGAACCCGCTGTGAGTGAGCCCCAGGATGCCTGCCTGGGTCGCTCCAACCCTCAGCACTCCAGGCCCCTCCACCTGGGAAAGCAGAGGGAGGAGGGGCTGGTGGGCGGGACTAGTCAGTCAGCCCCTCTGCCCATCTCCACAGGGACTCAAGGTGAAGGTCTGGGAATAATCACGAAAGGCATAAAGGCTGGTGTCTCCGAGAACCTGCCATGTAGCAGGACCTGGTCAGTGCTGAGTGTGGGTGAATTCGCGGATCTGGGAGGTCCGCAGTGAGCACTGTGATTCTCCCATTTTACAGATGCGGGAAGCCACGCCCCGAGTACTCAGAGCTGCCTGTGGCCAAGCCAGGACTGGCAGCACCTACTGACCCACTACCATGTCTGTGGCCCTAACCAGCAGGCCACACTGCCTGGGCCTGCTCAGGTGCCACAGCAGTGTTAGCCCGGGCAGCGGATGCTCAGGCCCCTGGCTCCACGCTCTGAGGTCTGTTTAAGGGGACCAGAGGGGAGGAATGGGGCACTTCCCGTGTGGGCGGTGGGCTGGACCTGCTGGGTGACTTTGCGCCAGGCCTGGGTGTGTGCCAGGAGCAAGAGGGCAGCCCACAGAGGCCACAGGAGAGGCTGGGACCTCCCACACTCCCGCCTTTCATCTCGGATTTCAAAGCCCCGACCGTGCTTCAGGAGGTGCGCCCCCCCCCGGCCCCTGGAGGCTGGCACAGCGGAAAGGAGGCTCCTAGGTGGCGAATCCACTGCCCATGGGCCTGAGCAGACCACTGGGAAATGTCAGAGCTCAACAAAGACAGCACAGACAGCAGCACGTGCCGGGAGCCGGAGGCACTGCCTGCCTGCCCCCACCCTGCCTCCGACGGGCTGGGCACATGGGGCAAACCACTCTCCCTCTCTGGGCCTCAGCCTTCCCATCTGTAGAATGGCCTCTCGGGCCCTCCGTGCCTTGACCTGTGGCAATCACAGGCACTTCTGAGGAGTCGCACAGGACCATGAACACACAGAGTGGCTATGACTGAGCCCAAATGCTGCAGTAGGTCAGGGGACACCCCTGGCTGCACCCCTCCACAGCCCCAGGAAGACTTCACCTCCCCGAGCCTCAGAGCAGCAGTGTCCAGGGCACTGGCCCACTCGCTGGGTGCCAGGCTAGAGCGAGAGGAAGCCCTGGGCCAGGCCTCTCACAGGCATCTGCCTCCTGTGCACCCGGCGTCTTGGGGGAACACGGCATGAGTTTTAGGATGCTGCCATCACCCGGCAGCATCGGGACTGGGGTCAATCCTGACCCCATCCAAAGCCGGCACTCTTCCTATCGCACACAGCTCTGCTGCCCCCAACAGCTGTCCAAGGCCAGCTCAGAGGCAGCAGGAACACAGAGGCTCTGCCACCCTGTGCCCACCCCTGCTCAGGAGCATTTGCCCATTCCTATCCAGTAGCCTCAGGCCTGCCCCACACACCCCCTCTTGCTTCCCTGCCAGGAAGGAAGGTGCAAAAAGGAGGCCTGGATGCCAGATTCAGCCAGCACTGCCCTGATTCAGCCAGCACTGCCCAGATTCAGCCAGCACTGCATGGGCCTGGCTGTCACTAGTGCCCCACTGCACTAAGGGACAGATCCCACCAGCAAATGAGCCTTGCCTGACCCACTGGAAATCTGTATCATTCACAATATTGGGAATAAGCCATTTCATTGAACTAAAAACGCAGACTTAAGGCATTCCACAACCAGATGTTGGTGGCACCTACTGGCAAAGACGGGTACTGCAAACCAGCCCTATTAGTCATTAAACTCCCAGGAGGAGAACAGGCAGGATCCACATGTAGATGTCAAACACCTGCAGCCCAGAAGTCTCCACATCCAGAATCCCCAGGTGCAGAAGGCCAGAGAAAGAACAGGTAGGGAATGACAAGAGAAGGCAGGCAAAAGAGTGTGTCCAAGACAAACACAAAATCAGGTTGCTCACATGAGTCTATGAAATATCTGCATAACCTGATGTTACTGATTCCCGCAACTCTCAGAGAAGCTACCACCACCAGCCTGTGACAGATAGGGAAACTGAGGCATGGAGAAGGTGTGAGATGAGAACTGCCCCAAAGGCACACTCCCAGAAACCTGCAGCTGCCCCTAGGCCAGGCAACCACTACCATGCCCACCAGGGCACTGTGGGGACCCTGGGAATGCCACACAGCTGCCTCATCACAGCCCTGCCTCACCCACCTTCAGCTGACCCCTGCCAGAGGAAACTTGAGTCAGCTTCTTCCTTTACCAAGCCTCAGTTTCCTCATCTGTGAAATGCAGACAGGCACACCTACTCAGCAGTGAGTTCTGCTCGGCCCCAAGTCCACACAGGCTGAGCCTGGACCCAGTCTGGGCCCTCCTTATCCAGGTCAATCCAGGGAAGCACTATGCTGACTTCAAGGCAGAAGGGACAAGAAAGCACGACTGTGCACAAATCAGCTTTGCAGGCATCTCCACCGGGGAACCCTGGGAGGAGGCCAGGCCATGCAGGGAGCCCAAACTTCAGCACTGCATTCAGAAGCCGGGCCTTGGAGTGGCCCAACCTGAGGCCCCAGGCACCCCTGGGGAGGCCGCCCACCTTTCTTCCTGGTCTCTGGGAAGACGATGGGAATTTTAAGGCCATGGGAGAAGTCACTCCTGGATTCTTTCAGCTTCTCCACCCCACCCCCTGCTCCAGATGTAATCTGGGAAGACTGGGGAGTCAGGGGGACTCTGAATTGGAGGAGGGGACTGGAGGGTTTCTGGGACAGCCTTCCAGGCCACCTCAGGAGCTGAATTATTTAAGCCAGCTGCCCCTGGGCCCTGTTCCCAGCCCTTCCTGTTTACACAGACTCTGTCCACAGCAGACACCTTCCCAGAGCCTGGGTGACAATAGGCTGGGTGTGTTTTCTGGAATCCTCTGGAGAGAGATGCTTTTTGGTCAGGAAGAGAATATTAAAAAAGAAGAGGTAAAAAATGCCTCGACATCCTCTACTCGCAGTGAAGCACCCTGTCATGCGGGCTCTGTCTCTTCCAGGCCATCTATCCGTCCCCACCCCTGATAAGTGGTGGCTCCCACAGGCGTTATTCTTAAAACATCCTAATATGGGGCCGGCGCGGTGGCTCACACCTGTAATCCCAGCACTTTGGGAGGCTGAGGCGGGTGGATCACCTGAGGTCAGGTGTCCAAGACTAGCCTGGCCAACATGGCAAAATCCCGTCTCTACTAAAAATACAAAAACTAGCCGGGCATGGTGGTGCGTGCTTGTAATCCCAGCTACTTGGAAGGCTGAGACAGGAGAACAGCTTGAACCTGGGAGGCAGAGGTTGCGGTGAGCCAAGATCACGCCATCACACTCCAGCCTGGGCAACAAAAGCAAAACTCCATCTCAAAAAAAAAAAAAAAAAAAAATCCTACTTTGGACTTGCAGGGGCGCTTGTCACCAGCTGGTCTCCACTGGCTTCTATGACCCTCCAGGCTCACCCCCACACCACAGGGACAGCATCAGACACCCAGACCCAACCTGGGAGCCAGCAGACACACAACCCTCCCCGCTCAAGGGAGTGGCAGAGGGGCCTGAGTGGCAAAACTGAATGGCGGGATCCGGGAACCTCAGAACCTGAGCCGCACAGGGCCCCACAATCGCACAGCCTCACACCCCTTACACCCACCGTGCCCCCTTAGGGACCATAGGCAATCAATGTGACTCCGGACTCCAAGCAAGGAGGACTCAGGAAGCCCACAGGGACCTCCAGGGCTAAATGGAAGAGAAGAAAGCAGGCCCTGATCCCGGCAGGGGCAGTGCCCAGCAGCCCTACATGGTCCAAGGCGCCTCACACAGCTACTAGATTTTTATCCTGCACAGAGGAAGTGGTGGAGTGATCGCCCCCTTGGCACAAAACTGACTCTAAAGTGCAGATACCTGGAGGCTGGGAACAAAAGCCACGTACCAGAGATGAATGCCCTGGAATGCCCAGCACCCAGGGCAGGCACAGAGCAGCTCCCTGGGCCCTCAAATGGCAGATCCTGAGTATCGGGGGCTAAGTGGCAGGTTTAGTAACTTGAACTAAGGAATGTTCTTTGTCTTGAGTGCTGCCTAGTAAGGGCACAGGCTGCTCCCCGAGATAGTGAATTCCCACCACGGGTGTATGCAGGCACCACTCAGGACCCCAGGGACACTCACACCCCAGAGGGTCTGCTGGAAGTGGGAAGGGACGTCCCTGTTGACCAAAGTTCCTAAGCTGCACAGTTCCCTCCAGAATGCTCACCAGCGCCAGGATGCTTCTGCTGCCTGGACCCCAGAGCAGGAAGCCCGGGGAACCCCCACCAACTCCCTTCCGGCCTCTGCCTGGCAGGCGGGGGAGGCAGAGGAGGTGGCAGGAAATGCCAGCCCGACTGTGGTTGGGGAGGGGGCGAGCCCTCAGGACTCCAGCCCCCTCCTGGGCAGCCAGGGAACCTCCGGCTCTTGGAGAGGGGAACTCAAGTCTCCACATCCCTTTGGAATCTGCAGGGCCAATTGTGGCAGGGTCTGAGCGGGCCACAGGCTGGGACCAAGGGATCAGGCCACCTGTTTAGATGAACAACACAGGACACCCAGGCCATCCAATTCGGGGACCCAGGAAGCCCAGTGGAGGGAAGGACGGTGTTCCAAATGGGGGAGCGTGCGGTGGGGTCCTGTGGGCTCCATGGTGGGGCATCTAGGACGGTGCAGAGGGAGGGCAGGGTGCCCAGGACGGGGGAGGAGCTCGGCCTGCAGTGAGGAAGCCTACTGGGAAAACCAGCACCCAGATGAGAGCTGGTCCTCAGCCTGCCTGCTCCCGGTCCCTGCAACGTCCCTGCAACCCTGTGCCACCTGCCTGGGGACCCCGCCGGAACTGAAACCCCGTGGCAAGCAGCTAGCGAGCCCTCAGAGCTTCCTGGATCGCCCTCCTCCAGCCCCCACCTCCGGAAGTACTGCTTCCCCCGGCCGCCCAGGGGAGGGAGAAGGGCAGCGCTGGCGGGGACTGGGACGAGGACGTGGCAGGGACCACGGCGCGTCAAGGTTTGGGGGAAGCTGAAGGTGGTTAGTGTAGGAGGAAGAGGAAGGAAGTGTCCGCAAGCCCCAGAGGGTGAGGGGCCCTGAGGAACCAGGGTGGGGCGGGCAGCCGTGCCCAACACAGGAGGTGCCGGCCATGGTGAGAACGGGTCTCTGCTTACCCTTGGGCCCACAGGACCCACTACTCCCTGATGAACAGACCCTAGGCAACCCCTTAACCTAGATGAGCCTCAGTTTTCCCTTCCGTAAAATGGGCATGCCAACAGCAGAGGCTGTTGAAGATGGGCCCTATGGGCCCTTGGCAGGATGGGCTCTCCACACCTGCTGTGCATCTGTTTCCCGCCTCCCCGCAGAGGCAGGCAAAGACTCAGGCCTGTCACCTCCAGCCCCAGGAGCACGGCCACCTCGCGGCCTCCAGGCCAGGTGTCAGCTTACAGCTCAGGTGGCCCAGGCTGGAATTTCAGCTCTTCTGAGGTTACCCTGCCCTTTCCCCAACCAACACCCCGGCCCCAAATCTCAGCCCCATCTGAGGACAGGCCAGATTGGCCCTCCTGAATAGTCAGGAGAGACCCAGGTCTGCCTCCACAAGAGCATCTGATGGCGGAGCTCCCCACAGGCAATGTCAAGGGGCTCCATGGGGAGGTCCAGCCCCTCCCTCGGCCAGGCCTATGAACTCATCCACCTGCAGGAACCTGGACACTTAGGCCCCTGCTCTGAGCCAGGGGTGCCCCAGAACCACCCAGACTCTGAAAGAGAGAGGAGGATGGGGCCTGACACACCAATGCGTCCATCTCCCTCACTGTAGCCTGCACCTGCTCACAAGACCCCCAGGAAGTGGCCCTAAGGACTGCCGGCTCCCGGGTGCCCTGCAGGCCCCACACAGACCCCTGGCCGGCCTACTCTCTAGCCCTGCCCTACCCAACCTTCCGTGACACACACAGGGATGCCCCAAGGGTCCATGATCAGCCCCCCAGGGCTGGCCAGTGGGCCAGGAGGGAAGGGGTGAGAAGGAAGCTGCAGTAGACACAGGAAGCCACAGTGAGGCCAGGCGGGACTCCACCAAGGGAGGGACAGAGATCTGGGTCTGCCCCAGACACAGTGCCACAGTCCTGCCAGCCCCAGTGACACGTGGGAGCTGGGAGTGACCAGGATTGCAGAGCCAGCACAGACAGGCTCCTGCCAAGACTGAGAGGGGACAGACACTTCCCTGAGAGCCCACAGTGTCCCGGCCTCAGGACCGAGCCCAGCCAGGCCAGGTCAGTCAGGCTCTGGATTCCTGTCCGGCCTCTGCCTCTGTGAGTTTGGTCCCCCAGGTTCCACGTGACCAAGAGACCTTCAAGGACTCTGAATACCAAACCCACCTTTATGATCATCCACCCCTGCACAAATGTGGAGAAAGCAGCATCTTGACTCCCTATCCCCTCACCCAGGAGGAGCCAAACACTGGCCTCTCCCTCCTGGAGCTCCATGGGGCCCCCCAACATTGCCTCCCACCCCTCTGCCCTCCCAGCCCAAGAGGACCCCATGGCAGGGACCTTGTCCAGTTTCCCCAGTGCAAGATCAGGGGCTGGCACAAGGGGAGACTGAGAGACGCAGGGTAGTGAAGGGGCGGGGGCCCAGAGGTGCTGCCTGAGGCCTCTGGCCCCTGAGGCACGTAGCATACAAGTGCAGCTGGCCAGGAAGCTCAGTCCGCAGGGGAGACGGATCCAAAGGCAGGGGCAGATCTGCAACCCAGACCTATAAGACCCTGCCAGGGCCCTTCCCCAGAGACCTCCACGAGCTGCCAGGGCATGAGAACGAGGAGTAGTGACCCACAAACCTTGACCTTCCCCAAGCCTCAGTCAGGAGACACCAACCTAACACCCTTCAGTCTTGACTGACCTCAAACTCCCAGGGCACTGGCAGTGGCCCCTCATGGAGACAAGCCCCATCAAGGCCCAGAGGGCCTCGGCAGGAAAACCACTCTTGATTATAAAACTTATAGTCTATAAGACTGTAAGTCTATAGTCTTATAATCTATAAAACCATAAGACTCAGCTTAGGGCAAAGTCTGTGAAGGCATCCAGCAAATGTGCAATGACACATCTGCACTGTCACTGCCATCAACATCACCGTTGCCACCAACATCATCACCGTCATCATCGCCACCACCATCACTACGATCACCATCACCATCATCACCGTCATCATCACCACCACCATCACTACGATCACCATCACCATCATCACCATCATCACCACTGCCATCACCAACATTAACATCACCATCATCACCA
>NC_045447.1:3884663-3890988 GCF_002776525.5 Piliocolobus tephrosceles
CATCACTACAGTCACCATAATCACCACCATCAACATCAACACCATCATCACCACCATCAATACTAACATCACCATCATCACCACCATCACCATTAATATCACCACTATTACCACCACCATATACATCACCACCATCATCACCACCAATACTAACATCACCATCATCACCACCATCAATACTAACATCACCATCGCCATCACCAACATTGATATCACCACCGTTACCACCACCATATACATCACCACCATCACCATAATTGCCACCATCACCACTACCATCATACCATGATGACCATCAACATTAACATCACCATCACCATCACCATCATTACCACCATGACTACCATCAATGTCACCACCATCACCACCACCATCACCATCACCACCACCATCATTACATCATCATCACCACCACCATCATCACCATCACTATCAGCTAAGCAAACCCTTGCCCTGCTCCACTGTGCAGATGGCAAGCTGAAGCCAAGGCAGAGATGTTGACAAGTTTTGTCACAAGTAGCAAGGGGATGGTGTTTTGGGTCCTCTTGACCATAGTGAGCAAGTTGAGGACTGACCAGGGGCAGAAGGAAGAACAGGAAGTGGTGCTCAGGTTGATGGCCACCCTTGCACAGCCCATTCATACAGCCCAGGGGTGCTGAGGTTAGACCTGGTGGTGGCAGGTACAGCTGCAGCCCAGCCACAGTGAGGGAAGTGGGAAGCACACCCAGGAGGAAGAGGGTGGTCAGGAGGGGGCTCCCCATGAGTAGTCAGGGCCTGCACCGAGGAAGCATTCGAGACAGAGCTGAGAGATGAAGACACCCGCTAACTGGAGCATGAGGGCCAGGGTCTTTGCAGGAACCCCACCCTGCCATGCCTACTCCCCCGAGAAGCCCATCATGGGAGCTGAGGCCACAGGCCTCCCACCACGCCCAGCTACATTCAACCAAATATGCACAAGCCATCTTTCCCAAGTCTTGCAGCTGTTGCTGTGATCACCCACCAGGCTGGCGGGGCTGCCAGATGCCCATGGTGGCCACTGTCCAGGGATGCCCCAGGCACTAAGGGGCACACTTAATCTGGGGCCAGGCTGCCTGAAACACCATGGTTCAGAAGAGGAAACAGCCCCAGAGCTGCATCCCCTCCCAAATTCTTCACAGCTTAGAGGCAGATGGGGATGAGGGGGGCACACCTGGGCCAGGCAGCTGGGAGGTGCAGGCCAAACCTTTGCCAGACCCCTGGTCCTCTGTGACCCAGCCTCCTGGTTGTGTCATGTCCCCTTCACCACCCTGTGTGTGCCCCAGTGCTACAGGGAGAAGAGCACCCAGGCTGCTCATGGCTTCAGGCTGACGGCAGAGCTGGCTGCACCCCTCCCTGCCCGGCTCACCCTGTACTTGGTGCAATTGCCCCAGACGCTGGCTCAGGAAATGCCAATTGCCTACTGTCACTTCCCGCTTCCCCATGACTCCAGGGCTTCCCAGGGCAGGGCGGGTTTTTTCTTTTTTTTTAGGAGAAGCCAAGTGATCACCTGCAGAACTGGCCCCTAACAGGGACAAGCAGGCAGGGTCTGTCCCCAGAGGGCTGAGAGGCTGGCAATGACTGGCCAGTAGCTGTGGGACTCAGAGCCCCATCCCAGAGTGCCTGTCCAGGGCCGGGCTCCCAACGCAGCTGCTACTCCTGCACCCACCCAACAGGCACAAACCTCAAGGGACTCCCATCCCCAAGGTGCAGCCCGCATGGCCAGAATGAAGTCCTGAACTCAGGGGCCAGGACCAGGGACCCCAAATCTGAGGCTGGCCCTTTTAGGAGAGCTACAGGGCATCTGATTTTACCTGGAAGCACCCACATCCCCCCAGCCTAAAGATGGCTGGGGTAAGCGAGAATTCATGTAGCCTCATTAACGGGGTCACCCACCCATCCCAGGGACCCAGAAGTCAGGAGCGCTTGGACCAGCCAGCACCAAAGAGGAAGCCAGAGGAGGGCCATGATAGAAATCGCCCAGCCCCAGGGCCAGGCCTGTCCAGCCACTCTCTCTCCACTGGTTCCCAAAAAGGAGCTCCTGCTGTGAGGGTACAGGGAGGAGGCGGGCTCAGGGCCACCCACCTAGAAAGATGCCAAGAGGCCCTGAAGAGTCCTGAGAGCTGCTTTCCAGCCACAAAGCTGGAGACACTCAGCAAGCTGACCTGTGCCCCTGTACGGCCATTCCCCGCGAGGCATGGTGAGCAGACCACCTGACTGCTGCCCGGGGCAGACGCTAGGAGGGTGGGAGTCAAGCCCCAGTCCTGGCAGAGTCCCCATGGGAGGAAGCGGAGTCGCGGAAAGGGCATGATCAAAGGCGTGGGGCCACCAGGAAGCTGGGAGCCCCAATCGCCTGTGTGTGACGTCTTCCCCACCCTCCCCCACCGCAAAATGGAGGCTCTGACACCGGGGCCTGCCCTGCCCACTGCACCAAGCCGGGTGACTCTCACGGCCCCCTGCAAACACACAGACTCCCTCAGGTGATAGAGGAGCTGCTGTAGGCCACAGCTCCCACAGCGCAAACACCTACTGCAGGTGCACGCCAGGCCGACATTTCATTACACAGCTCACAGAAGTGTGACAATGGAGAGAAGCTTCTCCTGTGTCTGTCCTGCAGGGGAGGAACCGGGGCTCAAGGAGGCAAGATGCTTCCAAGCCCAGAACAAGAGCTGCCGGGCCAAGGCCTGGAGCCCTGGCCTTCTGAAGCCTCAGTCCACCCCTTGGCCACCCCTCAACCACCAGGGTGGCCGGACACAGCAGATGCCCATGAGCCCTGAGAGTTCCAGCAATGACGCCCACCTTGGAGGACAGGCACCAGCCCAGGGACTTGGCAGGACGCTCACCTCTCCAGGGCCAGGCAGGGGCTCCTGGGCACCGCAGCCTCCCTTCCAGGCCGTACCCCTGAACTGTGTCTAGCACCTCCACAGGGCCAGACCTTCGAGGAGGGTGAGTGGGAAGCAGGGGAATTCCTGGAGAAACCCCGCCTGCCCCACAGCCCGCCTGTGCGGCGAGGGGGCCCCCAGCCTGTGGGCTCCTGGGGGTAGTTTCCCTTCAACAGGAAAATAAATGATTCTTGTTTCATTTTGAGCCATGTGGCTCTTGGTGGCTCGGAGGCCCCACCACCGCCGCCAGCAGCTCTGTCGTGGAACGGCCGGGCTTTCCACCCTCAGGGCGGCTCTCCACCCTCATGTGCATGGCCACTTGGCTCAGAAACACACCTGCAGACCCTCAGGTCCCACCCGTGGTGGAGCGTGGCCAGCTCCACGCAGGAGGCCGACACGATGGTTCCGTCGGGGACTCTGGAAAGATCAGGGCAGAGGACGTTCCCCCAGGCAGGTCCTGGGGCCTGGTGTGGGGCCGGCCTCTCTGGGGGACGTCCCCGGTCCTCCCATGGCCGGCGGAGCAGCACCACTTGCAGATGTGGTTAGAGCAGGCAGGGCACAGCTGCTGGGGCCGCGCGGTGGACACAGTCCAGGTAGGGAGTCCCCGAAGGACACAGCACCTGCTCAGCACCCAAGGCTGGCAGTGGGGGCCCTCTCCGGCTGGTCCCGATTTTCCAAGAACCCCCTCCACACCCGTGCCGTAAGCCCAGGCCCACCCTAGCACACCGCATCCCCCCACAGAAGAGGCTCACCACCCACACACCCTAGCTGGGTGCCTGTCATGTGCAGGGGCCCAACTGGCGGGGCATCTGCACACTGGGGACAGGGCCTCACCCATGAGACAGACCGAGAATAGGACGTCAGCCCGCTAAGCAGGACTTCCCCCATCACAGCCCTGGCATGGGCGCCCTCCCTGCCTCTGCCACCCCCAGGGCCAGGGCTGTGGCGGAGCCCACCCACACCAGCCCAGAGGCTCAACTGCACCCAGACTTGCCTCTTCCAAGCTCAGCCTCAGCGCATCCCTCCTGCCCCACAGAAACTTGCTGAGGGCCCGGGTCAGGCTCGTCACCACTCTGGGCGAGACAAACCAGCCCGTGGCCACGGATGCCACAGGCTGAGCCTCAGAAACCTCCCTCCTGGCTGCTGTGCCTGCTGTGAAGGGCCTGGCCCCCCACCCACTGTCCCAGGCTAGGGGCTTTGGACTTTGAGAGTGTAATGGGGAGCCCTGGGAATTTCTGGCAGTGACAGAGTGGACATCCTGCCAAGTGACCCGTGGAGGGGACAGCAATGGAGAGAAGGGTGTGCTGAGCTGGCTTGAGCCTGGCCTGGGCTAGGTCTGAACTTGGCCACTTCTAGGGGGGCCCGGGCCCCTACCCACTGTGTCCCAGACTCCCCCTCCCCTTCCCTTAAGCACAGGGAGAGGGGAGTGGGCTCCACCCTGCACCAAGGAGATGCCAACCCAGGAGGCTGAGAGGAAATCCTTCTGGGGAATCCAGGCAAGCGCAGGCCGAAGCCCGCTGCCCCCAGGATGGCCACCCCCATCCTCACCAAGGCTCTGACCCAAGGCCTCACTGCATCCCCTCCCAGTCACACCAATCGGCACGTATCAGGGTACTGTGGCAGCAGGAGGGGGCAAACCACTGGCCTGTGGACGTGAGGGTGAACGGGGGCAGGCAGCATCTCTGCTCCTCAGCGCCCAGCCCCAAGAACCCGAGACGGGGCTGCAGCCAGCGTGCACAGCAACTCCAAGCCTAGCCAGCAGCCCCCAGGGGCCTCGGAAGGAAGGGGAGGGATGGACAGGCCGGCGGCAGCTATGGAGTCTCTCTCCAGACTCCAGGTGACTCCATCCACAGAGTGTCTCCCACAGGAATGTCCACCAGCCCCCTGTACAGGCAGAGTCAGACATGGCCAAGTCCAGACCTAGCCCAGGCCAGGCTAAGGCCAGCTCAGCACACCCTCTCAACCACCGTCTCCTCCACTGGTCACTTGGCAGAATGTCCACTCTGTCACCACCAGAACTTCCCAGGGCTCCCTATTACACCCCCAAAATCCAAAGCCCCAGGCCTAGGACAGAGGCACCCAAGCCCTGGCCCCCCTAGCCCTCTGGGGCTAGCCCTCTGCTGTCCCAGGGCTCCCCATTACATCCCCAAAGTCCAAAGCCCCCGGCCCGGGACAGAGGCACCCAAGCCCTGGCCCCCTAACCCCCTGGGGCCGGCCCTCTGCTGGCCCTGTCCAGCACCCTTCCCAGCCTGCTTGGCCTCACCAACCTCCACTTCTCTGAATCCCATGAGCAACCCCCAGGCGGTGACCAAGGCCAGCGTCCACGTGTGCGGGGAACCCAACAAAACTGCATTTCCACCATCTTCTCCCCTCCTGACAAATCCGGGAAAACAGGTTCTGTGCAATGGGAACAACGTGCACTCTGTGCCATCCAGAGGGGCAGGGGATGGGAGCGAGCTGGGGGCGTCCATGACAGGACGGGCCAGGTGGCAGACATGACTCTCCGAGGACCCAGGAGACCAAATCCCTCCTTGGAGGACCAGAGTTTGGCAGGGAGGTGAGAAGACCCAGCCAAAGGGTCTTAGGGGATGGGGTAGAGAGGACACAGGCCTGAGGCCACCCTGGAGGAAGCAGGTCACCGGGTCTCAGCCCTCTCGGGCATCCAGCAGGAAGAAGGGGAGCCAGAAATGCGCCTTCCAGGGCTCCTGACCCCCACACAGTCCGTCCAGCAGCAGCCCCCGCCAAGCAGGGAGGGGGGGGGCTCCATCCCTCCAGAGAACGCACAGCCTCCAGACACCTGGAGACCCTCAGCATCTGCCCCAGGGCACCCGGCTGTCACCTGGCTCATGAGGAGGAGGGGGCAGAGGAAGGACAGCGAAGGATGACTCCCGTCCTCACCCAGGTGCAAGAAGACCAGGAAAGGGGCCGGGAAAGCCCGATGCGCCCAGAATGGCGGCCACCAACTCCAGAAGCTAAAACCTCCCCGCGCCTGACTCACAGGAGAGGCTCCTGCTCAGGGCCTTTCACTCAGCTTCACACCCAACACTAAGCTGATGCTTTAGATGACTCCCCAGAGGATAAGCAGTCAGACAGAGGTAACCGTGGGAGAAAGCACCATCACCACGAGGCCATGGGGAAAGGTGTACTAATCAAAGTCCAGCAGCCAAAAATACAACAGGCCCTGGGTCCCACTCCTGCACACGACCGGAACAACATCCCAAGTCATCGCCAGGAGAGACAGTACGTGTGCTTCGGGAGATGCTGAGAGCGCCTGGCCCAGCCACCAGATGCCGGCAGTGACCCCAACACATGTGCCTGTGCACGCAAGTGCGCACACACACACTGCTTCTAGCTGAGAACATCGAAGACATCCCCAGCCCTGACTGAGGCGCACACAGTCTAACAGCCCGGGACCCCCGACTGAGGCG
>NC_045447.1:3890998-3951455 GCF_002776525.5 Piliocolobus tephrosceles
CTAACAGCCCGGGACCCCCGACTGAGGCGCACACAGTCTAACAGCCCAGGACCCCTGACTGAGGTGCACACAGTCTAACAGCCTAGGACGTTTTTGGCAGAAAAGTAACTTAATACAAATTCAAACCTCCTGTCACATCAAGAAAGCTGACCTGGAAAATTCTTTCTGCACCCACTTTACAGATGAGTACACCAAAGCCAAGAGCTGAAAAGGCCTCTCTGTGGTCACCACGGGGCGCAGAGCTAAGAGTCCTATAAGCACTTCCTGCCCTCCAGGAAGAGTCGCCGAAGGGATCTGAATTCAGACTCCCCAATGTCACCTCCGAAACAGAAATCATAGTTAGTTCTTTGCTGCAAGAGGCTGGGGCTTTCAAAAAACCTTGGGCTCACAGTGTCAGGCTGGGAAGGCGTCTTCACCATCACCCCAGACAGCCCAAGCGAGGCAGGTGCTTGGGGGAAAAGGGGAGACACTGAGCCCAGAGATGCCCACGACAGGTTCATGGGTCACCAACAAGTCAGGGCTGGCGCCGCGACGAGTGTGCGGGGCAGGCAGGCCGCACACCTGCTGCTTACTGACAGCACAAAATGAGGGAAACGCTCGTGGACGGCTCCGCAAGGCAGGTGGCCCTGGTCAAGGACTGTGGGGTCCCCAAGTGCACTGGGTTCTATTTCAGGTGTCCGCTCCAAAACTAGGTGGCTCCTAGAGACTGCCCGGCACAGCCTCACCTGGCATCCATCAATGCCCATGCAGTGCTGAGGAAGGCTGGGCTAAATATTTACAAATTGCGAAAGGACTTTTAAAAGGCCTGGGAAAATCGAGATGGTCCAGGCTTGCACCCTGGCCAGACCGATCCGGTCTGAGTCCCTCCCGGAGGCTCCCCGTGGTCTTGGGAGAGTTTCTCCACGGCACTGAGCCTGTCTTCCTGTGCCGTGGGCGCCGAGAGCGCATCCTTCTAGGGATGTCTGTGAAGACACATGAGCACTCCACGTGGGCCCTGGCACTCTGTGCATGCCAATTAACAGACCTCCTTGCCATGAAAAAGAAACGGGACGTGAGCCAGGGCCGGGCAGGGCCGAGCAGCCGGGAGCCGGCTCTGGCCTCCATCAGCAGGATGGGTGTGGGGACCCTCCAACTCAGCCCCCTCACTCCCTGCAGAGAACGGCTGCCCCTACTTCTCCCCTCTCAGCCACCCCACACCGCAGCCACAGCAGCGGCCCAGGGCAGGCGGAGGCTGACCGTTTACCCCCAGTCTGGTCGCTTAACCTCCCTGCTGCTCTCTGGCACAGTGTCCCAATGCTGGGCTCAGGAGAACAGAGTCAGGTCTACTGCACCCCTCCGGCTACACAAGTCCCTGCCACCACCCAGCCTCAGTTTCCTCATCTGTATAATGGGAGTGGGGCAGACCCCAAGGGGTCCTCCACAGAGCCTCAAGGTAAGGAGAGGGAGGAGAACCACCCATGCTCCCACCCTTGTCCAGAGCCCAGAGTCCCGGTCTTTCCTCTGGAACAAAGTGGCCTGAAAGGAGTCCTCAGGCCCAGACACCCAGGGGAGACCAGGGAACCCAGTGGTCCTGGCCTCGGGCTGCAGGACAGGGCCAGCCTCAGTTTGCTCATCTGTTGCTGACAGCGGCAGCCTGGGAGAATCAGAATGCTCCCAAGACACCCTCAGCACGGCCACGTACGGAGCAGCCGTGACCAGGCCACACGCATACTCCATGGAGCGGGATGTCGCAGACCTGGCCCCCACACCTCCCCAGCCTCTCCCCACCTGGGGACCCCAGATCCTCTCCCCCACAGCCCCAGCAGACCTGCCATGAGTCTCACACTCCAAAGGCAAGACACAGGCACCCTCCCAGGCCACATGGAGTGGCCACCAAACCTGGCCCTCACCTGCCAGCCACCTGCGGTCCCGCGCCCGCCAGGCCAGGCCACTGCCCGAGAGAGAGGCGAGAAGGTGCAGCCTCATGGCGAGAGCAGGTGACAGGTCCCACCACAGGGGCGGCCCCATCAGCCACCGGCCGGGGGGCTCAGGGTCCCACAGCCTCGGGCGATGCAGTGCGGCAGCTGGGTGGGCAGGAAGGGGCCTGAGGGAGGCGGCTGAGCAGAGCTGGAGTCTCTTCCAGGCAGCCTGGAGCTGGTTGCAAGCAAGTGGTGCTCATGCTGGCCTGGCAGCCCAGTTCCCCTTTCCCAGAGCCGCCTGGTCCCCCACCCTCAACCAGACACCTGTGACCACAGGCGGCTGCCATTGGCCAAAGCCAAGAGCTTCTTGGAAGAGGACAAGGACCCCGGCCTCATTTCCTCAATCTGAGACACGATCGTCACGCCCACAGCTGGTGCAGCAGATGGTCTGCCACCCAGCAGGGGCCAGGGCAGGACGAGGGCAAGGCCCGGACGTTGGGCAGCCCCAAGTTCAAATCCGGCTCCACCAAGCCAGCTGCCTACTGCAGGCAGATCAGGTGACCTGGCTGAGCCCATTCCCCATCTGCGTGCTGGGGTGCACGGTGCCAGCCGGCATGCAGGAGTGCTGGATAACCGGACACAGGGTGCCTGTACTTGTCCTGGCCTGGAGTGGTGGCCTGAAAAAAGCCCAGGCAATGTTTGGGGGCCACCACCGCTCGCCCAGGCCCTCATGTCCCCACCATGACATCCCCACCTGCTCCCAGCAAGGGCCACACTGAGTAGGGAGCCCTGGAGAGGCCAGCACACGGGTCCTGGGGGGTGTCCTGTGGGGGGCGTGGGGGACACAGAGGCCTGAGTTCAGGAAACAGGCCAGGAGTCGGGCCTGGCAGGGCAGGGGCCGGAATGGAGTAGAGCCTCGGATACTGGTGAGGCAGGGCCTGAGCAGCTTTGGATGGAACCCGCCTTGGGGGGCTTGAGGAAGCACGGGGGCAGGAAGGGGGCCTTCATGGCTCCCAGCCTCCCTCCAGCCACACAACGAGGGCTTTCTTCCAGGGCACAGAATGCCTTTTGTGGCCCATCAGCCAATGGCCAAGCCCAACGCTGGTAGTGAGCGTGGGGGTGTGGACATGCAGCTTTCAGCCCTGCCAGTCCCTGGCATGCTAGTGGGGGTCCTCAGTTCCCACCCACCCAGGAGGCCTGAGACCCAACCAGCTCTGTCCACAACAGGCTGCTCTGCCCAGGCTGCAGAGGCCATGGCCCGGGAACCAGGCCTCAAGGAAGGCTGTGCAGGGGTAGCTCTGAGCCGCAGGGACTCATAGCCCACGCCCCATCTGTGCCCATCCCAGGCCAGGCGCTTCCTGCCTGCCCCACCAGTGCTGGGGACAGGCCGCCAAGATGTCACGCAGGGCTGGAGGGGAACCAGAATTCTCCCGTGATGGCACCCCCACACGCTCACGCCCGTCTGAAACTCTTCTGCAGGCAGTGCTCAGGGCTGGAGGCCTGGCTGGCCCTGAACCACAGGAGGGCACTGCCCTGTCTGAGCACAAGCAAAACCACTGCCCCCAAAACCCCAAGGCATCAGCGTCAAGGCGGCAGGTGGGACACAGAGAGCTCCTTTCCTCCTAGAAGACAGAAAAGGGCCAGAGAACCCTCGCCCCCAGGCTGACCGGGTGACGGCCCAGTACAGCCCCACCTCGGCCTCTTCCTCCAGCTCTGGCCCCTGGCCCACAGCACGCCCTGCATGGGCCCACGCAGTCGCTCTCTCTGCACCCACAGCTCCGCCAGCTGAGGGGCCCAGGGCAGGTCCCTTCCCTCCTGGGTCTCACCCACCACAAAAGCCCACGCTCTGCAGAACCCACTAAACTCCCAAGTCTCCCTAGCTTTGGGCTGTCCCCAGCTTGCTGGTGTCTCCACTGCTGCCACATCCCCTGATTCCAACCTCAGTCACTGGGGACCCCAGCACAGTTCGCGTTCCTCGGCACTGCCAGCCCAGCCACGTGCAGCAGGGAACCATGAAGGTCTGCCCGGTTTGGAGTTCAAATGCGATGAGGGAGGTCCCCGAGGTGACACTGAGGAGGGTCCAGGACTCCCCGCCGGAGTGACAGTGTGGAGGGTCCAGGACACCTCTCTGGGGTGACAGTGTGGAGGGTCTGGGACTCCCAGCTCTAGTGAGGAGAAGATAGGCTTTTGTTGAGCTGGTGTCTGTACAACAGGCACATGCTAGTCTCATAATAACAACACAAACAACCCCCAAGGCCTGGTTTCATCAAGACCCGGGCCAGACGGTCCCTCAGTCTCCTGGGTGTTGGCCGGGATCCCTCCTCCCTCCTCTGACTTTCCAGCTCTCTGCTCATCTGGTTCAGGGCCTGGAACCTGGACAAGCTCGTCCGACGGACGGACGAGGGGATGGTGCCTGGAGTGAGGGTCACAGCCCACCTATCCGTCCTCATGCAGCCCAGGTCGAAGCTTTATTCCCAAGAGGCACACCGTGCCACCACGCCAACTGCCACCTCAGCTGTGACCCCCAGATCCTCACCAGCTGCCTGAGGGCCTGGTTCCCAGAGTGGGGTGGGGAGTGGGGGGTGCGAGGCCCCCATGGGAACCTCAGCCCTCACCCCATCGATGCGCTTCATTTATGCCCAACAAGCCTCACTGACAGCGAAGTGGTGTGGTCTCATGAGACTCGGAATGAGGGTCCGTGTCCCCGTCCCACCCATGCCGCAGGGTTGACCTCAGCCCCAGAGGGGACAGGCAAGGTCCGAGACTACAGGGCCCCTCACAGAGCCAGCGCAGACTGACCTCCCACCTCAGCAGGTCTGGTGCTGGCCCCCGGACACGTCCTGACCTGCAACAGGCTCCCAGCCCACCACACCCACTCAGGCCACACAAGACAGCCTCACCTCCATCCTGCCTCACCCTGACGTGGCTCACCAGTGAGAGAAAGACGCCCACAGCAATCCCTTCTGGGGTGAGGCGGCCTGGGCTCTCAGCCCCTCACAGCCCACCCGTGTGTGCTGACACCAGGCAAGCCTCTGGCAGGACATGGGCTTAGATGGGTCCACCCTGTCCGTCCCCACCTCTGTGCACACACACAGCCACATCTGTCCAGCCACCCACAGCATGAGATCCCAGCAGCCCAGGGCCTGCCCCTGGGGCACGGCCAGGGGGCTCCAGTCCCACTGCAGCCCCTTTTGAGCCCCTCAGCCACGGTCTCGCTAACCAGGCCCTGTCCAGACAGCCCGAAGGTACGCCTGCATTCGGCCTGTCCAAGAACTCTGCGCCCAGCACCGGGGCAGAGTCCACACTGGCTGAACGCTGCCCTCAGGTGGGCAGGGCCTCCCCAGCCAGAACCAGAGGCCACCCGGGACCAGTTCTCACGCACATGTCTTCCCAGTTCAGAGAGGGCAACGCTACAGACCAGGGTCTCCCAGAGAGCCGGCGGTTACACAGTTACCAGCCCACCCTCACACTGCTCACCCAGGCCTCAGCACCCCACCCTGGATAACTGGAGGGGGTTCACTCATAACCCAAAAGGCCCCGCCCTCATGAATTCACACCTCAGCACCCTGTGAATCTCACACACCTACTGTTCCATCAGGGCACAGGGGCCCATGGTGTCCAGTCCCCAGCCTCTGGCCCACTCTGCCAGTCCAGCAAAGCCAAGACAGCAGCCAGGGGCTTTTCCACAGGACAGGCAGCAAGGGCAGGGCTTCCCACCAGATGCCCTGGCCCTGCCCCAGCCCCCAGCTCCGGTCTCCTCAGCACCCAGCTCCTGGCCCCCAGGGAGCGCCACTGCAGCCCCCACTGTCTCTCCAGGTCTCACTCCTTCTAGCCAAGGTGCTGGAGGCCAGAGCTTGGGTTCCAGCCAGAGCCCTCCGAGCCCAGTCAAAAGCACGCACACACACACATACACCACCCAAACCTCTTCCTTCCTCCCCACATGCAGCCAGTGGCAAGCGCGCAGGCAGGGGCAGCAGCAGGTCGGGAGGCAGATGCCAGCCCAGGGGGCGGGGAACACTATCTCCCAGCAGCTACACCTTGGCTCAGCCCGCTGCCCTGCCCCCCACATCCTGGCAGGGCTTGTGTGCATCTTGGTGGGGGTGGAGGGTCATTACAGAGCAAAGTGCCCAGCTTGCCTACTGGCCTCTCCCATACTCCTGGGTCCAGGGACAGAGGGAGAGGAGGGGATGTGGGGAGGACCCCGCTGACTGCTACACCAAGGCAGTGGCTTCACCTGCCCACAGGTACGGTTTTCATCTGAGCAGCCCCCACCGGGAGGCTGCATCCAACTTGTCCTGTGGGCCCCACACGCCGAAGGCACCTTGTGGCCACTTTACGAGGGAGCACCTTGCGGCACACCCTGCTGAGCACCCCGGAAAGGTCGGGCTAATCTGCAGTGAAGTCCTTCAAAGCCCTAACTAGGGCCGCTGAAGAAAACAGGCAGAGCCAGGAGGCCCCAGCCCCAAATCCACCTGAGGAACTCGGTCATTCACTTGCCTACCTGCCGGCCAGATCCCTCGAGGCCAGCGCCACCCTCTACCACAGGGGCCTTGTGGCCACGGAGGAGGAAGAAGGGCGGGCACCATATAGACCGTGGTGTCCTGCCCCACCCAGCCCCCACCATCTCCCACCAGCCCCTCTCAGCCCCTGGCCTGGCCCTTACAGCACATACGTCATTCCCTCTGCATCTTCCTGCCAGGGACACCTCCTCCAGGAAGCCTTCCCTCTCCTGCTCAGACAGTTAGAAGATCCAACAGGGCCCAGCCCTGAGAGACAGCCCTGAGAGAGCCCCTCTCAGCACTCTGCCCCAGCGCTGTCAGTGCTAAGGTCTGAGCTCAACTCCTCTGGACAGGGATCTACCAGCAGGTGAGACCAGCCACACCCCTGGACCCAGGACCCAGCCCAGGCTGGGCACCTTGGCTGCGCACTCCCACACCCCTGCCTCTTCAAAGCCTCTGCAGCTCCAAGATCTCCCTCCCCAGGTTCCCCCTCTCCAGGGCCTTCCTCAACCTTCCCAGCCCATGTCTGTCCTTCTTCAAATCAGTGCCCACTGCAGGCTCTGACAGCAGCAGCAGCGGCTGAGAGAAAGAAAACCCCTTGTCTGGATCACGGAGCTGGCCCGAGGCCTCTCCGGGTTCTAACTCAGTCTCTGTCTGACCGGGTCCTGCACCTCCTACCCCCTGGGGCCACATTTCCCCGGTATAGTAAGAGGCACCTCCTGAACCCTCAGCTGCTGGGAGGGGTTCCCAGGGGCTCTGCTGTCTCTACTGCAGATGGACAGTGGGGGATCCGGCCATGGGTAGGAGGTGCGAGGTGCCGACAGCTCAAAGCCCCTGACCTCAGGACAGGCAGCCCTGGATTCTGGAGGAGGCCTTTCCTCTGGCCTCACACCTGGGCCAGACCTGGGTGCCAAGGAACTGCAAAGGTGCTCCATGAGGCTCGGTGGCCAGCTTCACTCCCCACCTGGCCTAGGAGCTGGGACAACCCACAGCCAGGTATTGTGGGGCAGCAACAGGAGGGCCGAGGCCTGGCCACAAAGGCAGCCACAGACAGCAGGGACCCCACGGCACTGGGTCACCAACCCTTCCCAGGTACCGTCCCCAGACACCCCAACCATCGCACGGAGGGGCCCGTCCTGTCTACCTCCCGGCCTGCAGCCTCCTCCCGGGGGGCCGCCCACCTGCGAGGCGGTATTTGCTCCTTGCAACCACTGGCTCATGGGAGGCTCCTCACTTCTCACGGCCTCCCCAGCCCCCATCCGACCCCACGCAAAGCCCCCAGCCCTGATCTGGCTCCTGGCTCCTGATCCAGGTTCTCCAGGAGAACCCAGGCAGGACCCCACCCCACCCCTGTCCCCAGGCCAAGCCATGGGCAGGCCAGCCTCAGCACACCAGCTCACAGTGCCCTGGCCACCCCCGCTCCCCTCCTGGGATCAGTGTGACTCACAGGGCCGGCACGCCACCTCCGGCCTACACCGCGGACGGCCACCCCCAACACACGCACCTGCCCAGACTTGCCGCTGGTGGACGGTGGGAGTGCCAAGGCCACACTGGGCCCTCAGGTGGCATGACCGACCACAGCAACAGAGGGGCTGCAGGGGAGAGGGCAGGAAGGTTGTGCTCAGGCAGGGAGCACAGAAGAGGCAGCCCCTGCCGTGCTGGAGTCCCTAATCCTGAAGCTCTGACAGCCCCAAGGCCTTCCCGCCCTCCAGGGGAAGCAGGCTGGAAGGCCTGAGTCTCCAACGGAGAGACCAGCATGCCTCCGGGCTCTGCTGTACTGGAGAGGGGGCTGGAGCCGCCAAGGCCAGATCCCAGGGCCACTGCCCCTCCCACACAAGGCCCCAGGGTTGGAGCTGGGGAAGGCTGAGCTCCATCCTTAGGGGCAGCTGGGTCCAGGTCCCTACAGACCACAGGCACAGAGGGGCTGAGTTGGACCCACGCATCCGCCCAGGCTGGGCCGAAGGTCTTCTCGTCTGTACGCTGTGGCTGTCCTGCTACCTCCCAGGACCGCAGGGAGTCGGGTGTCAGAGAGGGTCTGGAGCAGGAGCATGAGACCCTGCGGCCGTCAGGGAGCATAGGAGCATTGTCTAAGGCCTGGAGCAAGGCCCTGATGAGGGAGACCCACCAAAACCCTGGGCCACGGCCATTGGCAGTGCCTGCCACAGATGGTCAGTGATGGGCAGTGACTCAGTCCCAGGGGCCCTCCTCGACTTCCTGGACACAGACACAGATGCTTTGGATGGCCAGGAAGTGAAGGGAGACCCTGTCTCAGGGTGCCCCAGAAGCAGCTCACCACAGGACAGCCAGCCTCCCCTCCCACTGTCTGTCACGGAGCTCCCGGCCCTCCTTCATCTCCACCCCACGCACAGGGCATCTGTGCCCTTGGCAACAGCTGTTGCTGACGGGGCAGGCCCGAGCCCCGCCCTCGGGGAGCCCACAGGGGTCAGGAAAGGCCCAGCTAAGCATGGACAAGCAGGTCCAACCGAGAACAGCATAATTCCGGGTCCTGCTGTGCAGAGGAGGTGTGGTGGGGGATGAGCTATAGGGCTGGAGGAGCCGGGTGGGCCCCACAGGCTGGGCTGCATCCAGGAGCTCAGCTGGTAGGCAGGTGACCCAGCAGGAGTTGCGTTTGCTGACTGACAAATGGGTGCGGCTAAGTTCCACCACCACCCACAAGGAGGGAAGGCAAGAGACGTGTGTCCCCACCCGCAGACTGCGGCAGGACCTCTCTTCCGGGCACAGGATGAAGCAGGACAATCTGACTTGAGGAAACAAAACAAAGTCACAGCCAAGGATGGCCTGGCTCCTGCCCTCCAGGCTCCAGAGGCCACTCCCGAGGCTGCCTGGACTCCTGCAGGCACCCCTGCAAGGCTGGGGTGCTTCACAGCCTGGGGTCTGCTCCCTCGGCAAACCCCAACTCCAGGCTGCCTTTGGAAGCAACTGGATGGCACCCGCTGCCCGGGGTCAGCGCTCCCTACCCACCCCTCCTGTGACTCTGAGCGGCCGACCCAGCCTAATGGCCACAGTCCTGAGGCTGGCAGGGGCAAGGAGGGCCACCACTTCGTTACGTGCCCCAGGCACTGCTCCTTGGGACAGGTGACAGGGGCCAGAGCCTGTTCCCTCAGCACCCAGGAGCCTGCCTCTAAGCAAATAAACCAAAAAGCATCCACATTCGCCTCCAGGCCACGGGACCCTTTGGGACCAGGCCGGCTCTGCTCACCATCTGCGCTCTGGATGCAGATGGCCACAGCCCTCTTGGGTGGCAAGGGTTACACCGCACAGTGGTAAGGACCCCACGCACAGGCGCTGGCCGGTACACACACCTTCAGGTGACGGCAGCAACACTGGCACTGGCCTGGCTCCCCAACACCGACCTGGCCGACGGAGAACTCACCTATCTGCCTAGGATGACAGCATCCAGCCAGGAACTCATCTCCCAGGAAGCAGCCAGGGTGGCCTGGCACCCCCAGAGCTCTGTGCCTTGCCTGTACCCTCTGCCCCAGCCCTGCCCAGAACCCTGGGTGGCTGCCAGCTTCCTGCCAAGCTGGCTCCTTGTTCCCAGCCACAGTCACCGTGAAACCTGCTCACCACCCAGGGTACCACCATCCACCCCCACGGCCACTACTCCAGGAGGACAGGACGAGGGCCAGGCCTGCCCCAGCGCCCTTCCACACACACCTGGATTCTCAGGTTGGCCAACGCTGAGCTGCCCATCACCTGCCCCAGTTCCCTTCCGCACACACCTGGATTCTCAGGGACAGGCCTGGGATCGGCCAATGCTGAGCTGCCCATCACCTGCCCCAGCTGGGCCCTTCCGCCACACACCTGGATTCTCACAGCCCCTCCAAGGGGGGCAGAGCAGGAGGGTCCCCGCTCAGTACCCCATCAGCTCACGCAATGTCCCCCATACTGGCTCTGACGGAGGTTGCGGCCAGAGGGGGACAGCAAGATGGCTTCCTGGGGACAGAAGCCGATGTGCAGAACAGGAGAATGTGACAGATCAAAATGCACACACAGACAATGAAAATCAGGCCGAAGCTGGAGGCTGAAATAAAAATGTTAAATCTCTACAAGAGTAGAGTGCTCCTCCTTGACCCCCACATCCAAACTGACCTCTGTTTTCACAAAGGCCAAGAAGAGACAGAAGTGGTCCCGGAGAGGGAAGCTGGGACGGCGGTCACCTCCGAGGGGTTGCGGGAGCCGGGGGTGTGGGAGTGCCAGCTGCAGGGCACACACACACGGAGACTTCACCCAGCTGTGCAGGAAGGACACGTGTGCCTTCCCGAGCGATGATGCCAGCACACGCACGGTTGAGTTCTAAGGAGGGCACAGCCCCTCAACTGTGCTGGACACTGGGGCCCCCCCCCATGCTCCAGGCCTCGCATGCTCCCGGCCACCTGCCCTTGGTCAGGCAGTGATGGGGACAACGCCATGTGGGACAGCACATGGCCCAGGGAGGGCAGCCAGCTCGCCATCAAGGATCCAACACCCCTGGGGCTGGCCGAGACCAGTAACCCCAACACTGCCAGAGGCTCCCAGAAATGAACGCAGAGCACGGAGAGGGTGAGAATGGGTGACCTCAGTACCCAGCACGGATGCAGCGAGCTTGGGGCTCCATCCCCAAAGGTTGAGCAAGACTGGCCAGGTCCCCACTCCCAGTGCCAGCCCCTCACGGGGCGGCCCCTAGGCCACCAGCCACAGGGCTGCCAGGAAAAAAGACAGGTCAGGGACAGTGACGGGGGCGGGCATGGAGTCAGGGCACACAGACGCACACTCAGCCGGTGAACACATGGCCCAGAGGTCAGCCCACCCACTGCCCACCACAAGTAAGGAGATGCTTCCTGCACTCTCTCGAAGACTCGACGCCCAAGGTGCCCTCACCATGCCCCTTCCCTCCCTCCTGAGCCCCTGCAGCCCACAGGCCCAGCCAGATCCCTAGGGCTGCATCCCTGACGGGTCTCGGCTGCAAGGAGCCAGGAGGTCCCTCCCTACCACGCTTTCATTTCCATGCCCAGTGCCCAGTTGCCCCCATGAACACAGCCAGGGAGGGTGCTGCCCACGTGCTGAGCACCCGAGATGCGCCAGCCACCACGGGTCTCACTGGTTCTCTGAAAGCTCCCTAAGCATCACCTTCTATAGACAGAGGACACGGCAAGGCTCCAACACACAAAGGTCGCCCTGGCCGAGGCCACGCAGCTGGCCCGGCTGTCGAATCATGAGCCCAAGGCTGCCTGAGCAGAGTGTGGGGGGCGGCGGGGGAGGAGAGAGAACAGAGGGTGGGACAGGGCAGCAGTGGGAGCTATGGTTGGGGCACCGGAGGGACCTCTGCCCCCGTGGGGGAGGGAGAGAGCATAGACGGGAGTGGTGCGGACGGCGCACGCCGGCACACGCACAGGTCAGAGCACGAGGCACACACACATGCACACAAACGCGCCCCTCCAGGCACCAAAGCTCCTAGATTCCCACAACCCTGGGCACTGCGAGATGCGACGGCTGGCACAGGCAGGCTCCGTGGCTGAGGGCGCCCCTCTGGGCCTCCACGAGAAGGCCTGGCTGCACCCACAGAGGGGCCGCCTTCTTCCGCCCCAACCAGTGGGGCCGGCGGGAGGGTGCCTTCCTTCCTAAGGAAGATATCAATTTTGATAGGAAACACAAATCTGAATTCCATTTTTCTTTTAAAAAATTAACAACTAGCAAGGCTTGCTATGATCTGCCCACATGCGGAGAAGGGAGGCCAGCAGGCTGTGAGCCTGGCGGGGGTTGGGGGGTGGGGTGAGGAGCAGAGGGAGAGAGGAAGGATGGGCAGTAGCTTGTTTTCTCTGAGTGGCCTCTGCCATTGAGTTGCAGGACGCGAGGTGTTTGTTGTTTGCTTTGGGGAGCATTTTATGGACTCTCAGCAACCCCCCAGCCACTAACACAAACTCTCACACCGAGAACGCTCTCCCGCCAGAAGCCAGCCCTCCTGCTCCGCACCAGGGAGTGGCTGCTTCCAAAGCGCCCCCGCCCCAGCCCTCAGGCTTCTCCTTGAGCCCTGAGAACCCACACAGGGCCCAGAGCTGCAGGCCCCGGACCCACCTGCTGGCCACCCCAGGCTGCCGGCTGGCCTTGGCCCGTGTCCCCGGCTGTAAAACTAGACAGCCGACCCAGCGTCACTCCCAGATCTCCCGCCAGGCCGATCATCCACACACGGTCTCTGGGCTGACCCTCAGATGAACCAGGGTTTATTCTGGGCCAGGACCCGCCTGGAATCCCCTGCCCACTGCCTGGAGCAACTGTTCGCAGTGTCCACAGCCCATCCAGGAGCCCTTGGCCGCCCTCCATGAAGATCGCCCCTCTCCCAGACCCCAGAAGCCACTGCAATTCTGGAGGCAGGAAGGTTTCCTGGGGTGCCCAGCCAGCCACAGCCATCGGCACCAGGCCAGGAAGGCAGCAGGCAGCTCCCACCTCCCCACGGCGACCCGTGCTCTGGCCCGGCCTGCTCTCCGCCCCCAGCCTTGGGTCATTCCAGGAACATGTCAGGCTCTCTCACCTCTAGCCTTGAACATGCTGTTCCCTGGGCCTGAAACTCCTCCACCTGTTTCCTGGCTCACTCCAGCCTGGCTCCGTTTTATATAACACCTCCTCCAGGAAGCCTTCCCAGAGTCTCCCAGTTGGGGTAGGGGTCTCATCTCCTACCTACCCGCTCAAGAACACTCCCTGCAGTGCAGGGCACAGCCAGCCCCTCACCCTGGGTGCCAAGGCTGAGGGCTACTGAGGATAGCGCCATGGCCACTCCATTGTGAAAGCCTGGGCCCTGGCCAGTGCCTGGCACATAGCAGGTGCCAAGTACAGACCTACAGGATAGCGGGACCAGGTCGGCGCCGGCTGCAGGAGTCTCCGCAGTCCTTAAGAACTAGCCAAGCAGGTGCCAAGTTTCAAGGAGACCCAAGCAGTAACACAAGGCACTAGCCACGCTGTGCTTCCCCAAGCAGGTTAGACAACCTCTCTGAGCCTCTATCTTCTCTTCCGTAGAAATAAAACTGAAGAAGGAAGTCGCCGGGAGGCAAAAGGTCTAAATTTTGCCACCCACTTGCTACGCCTCCCCAGGCAGCCGCTGGCCTGGCCGCTCTCTGGGGAGGCAGAGGGAAAAGCATTTTCTCGGGGCTAAACATGTGGAGGTTGTGGGGGTTTGGTCTGGGAGGAAGACTGGAGCGGGGAGGTGCCCCGGGGGCCTCCCTCAAGCCACAGCCTGTGGAAAGAGTGGCCCTGGGCGTGGGCTGAGGGCCGGGATCCCTGTGACCAGTGACCAGCGCAGCCCACACCAGGAGGGTAGCCTGCAATTCACCCCCTTACCCCTCAGGACAGCCAGGGACCAGAGCCACCCTCAGGCCAGGTGCAGCCCACACTAGGGAAGTGGCAGTGACCATCAGGCTGGCCTTTCCTCATCCATCCCACAGGTGGTGAGTGCCAACCACCACCCAGGCTCAAGCTCCACTGGGGCACAGCGGCCGCTGCCTGAGGATCCGGATTTGAGTCCTGGCTGCATCGCTCACGGCTGGGCAGGGCCTTGGGCATCTGACTCAGCCTCGCTGGGTCTAAATGTCCTTGTCCTCAGAAAGGGGATGGCGCTCTTGCCTTTAACTCCCGGAAGCCGTAAGGATTAACCGATACCACAGACAGCCACCTGGACAGCCACTTTCATGCACTACTCAGAGAGTACCTGCCCATCAGGCGACTGCTTCCCCCATTGAATCCAGGGCTAGGAACAGGCAAAGAAAAACCAGGCTGGGAGGCCAGGTGAGGTGGTGCACTCCTGAAGTCCCCACTACCCGAGAGGCCAGGGCAGGAGAACCACTTGAGCCCAGGAGTTCACGTCTAGCCTGGGCAACAAAGCAAGACCCTGTCTCTAATTTTTACAATTTTAATTAAATTAAATGAGAAAACAAAGGTGGGCCCTGCCCAGGGGCACCCAGTCCAGAGTCAGAAAGACAGCCTTTTCCAGGAGCCCAATGGCTATCGACTGGTAATGCGGCAAGGGGGAGGAGACATCAAGGAGGGCTTCCTGTAGGAGGTGCTCACCTCCCTCCAGCTACAACCCAGGAGGCTCCGACACCTTCCCATGCCAACCCCTGGCCTTTCTGTGGATAGCTGAGGGATGGGACCTACACACGTGTCTACCATGAGGAAGGTAGGCCCAGGGAGGGTGACAGACAGACGATGGGGACCCCTGGCACCAGAAGACAGGAAGATCTGGGTCCAAAACAGCCCCACCACCTCCTAGCCAAGGACTGCAGCACACAATGCTGCTTCTCTGGACCACAGAATTCTCATCTGGAAAATGGGCCAACGGCCTGGGAACATGCAGGGTTGGAGACCACACACAAGAAGGGCTGAGCGCAGGGCCCGGCACACAGCGGACACACAGCTGCTAAAGACAGACATGGACCACAGTTCCTGGCAGGCAGCAGGTGCCCATAACTGAGCACATCTCGGTGGCCATGCCCTTCCTGTCACTGCCATTCCTAGCCCAAGGAACAGCACCAAAGGCTGCTTTCTGGGACCAGAGTCTTTCATCCCGCCCTGGCCCCAGACTCTTCCGCCTTACCAGAAAGCATGGCTCCTGATGGCCCCCGGCTCTGTAGCGGCCTGGCTGTGTGGCCCAGCCCAGCTCCTCACCCTCTCTGGGCGCCTGCTTCCTCATCCATAACGGACTGGTCTCCAGGGCCCCTCCCCTGCTGATGAACCCGGGGCAGACGCCACAGCCCAGGCCAGGCTTGGCCACAGGTTCCTGGAATGCCAGGCCCCACCCAGCAGGCAGCTCTGGAACCGAGAAGGCGGTCTCAGCCCCTCTCCTGCTGCCCCTTCACCAGAGAGCCAGATTCCAGACCTCAAGCAGCTCCGCGTCCAGGCCAGACCAGAGAGCCTGAGCCACCGCCTGGGATCACACAGCCTACAAGGGCAGAGCCAGGACTGGCCTGCCCCACAGAAGCACACACCCCGCTGGGCCCTCTGCTGCCACCCTCTGAGGTGGTAAGAGTCCCGGGAAGAACAGGGCCTCACAGTCCAGCACCCGGACAGAGTTCCCCTGCCTGCTGGGGGCCCCCAGGTGGGTCAGTGGGCCTCTCTGATCCTGTCTCATCCTCTAAACTAAGCCTAATAACACCCACCCCGTAAGATGATGGGGAGGCCTCCGTGATGCCCTCTAAGGTGACAGAGAGGCCTCTGTGATACCCTCTAAGCCGTGTGCCTGGAACCCAGTGATAACAAATCAATTCCGCCAACGGGGCCAACCACTGTCTCCCCTCACGGGACAGTCCCAGGGCCAGGCCTCCTCCAGCCAAAGGGAGAGGGACACTCACCCGAGGCCCCCACTCCACCCCATCTCCCATACTCAGCCCAGGACGGGTCCACGCTCCAGCCCCAAGCAGCAAAGCCAGCGTCCAGGCGGACCTCGGCTGGGGCCCTGGCTGCGGCCCCCCACCTCCCCAGTGGGTGTGTGTATCCTGCCATACTGTCAGGCGCCCTTGGCCTACCTGGCTCTCTCTCCCTCCCCACACCCTTCTGTGTCTACAAGCGGCACTGAGACTGGATGGCCTGGCTTCAAACCTCATCCTCACCCCTCCCCACACCTCAGTTTCCCCTCCATAAAATGGGGAAGTAGCAAAGATCCCGTGGGCCCAGACTAATGTCACCCTGCCTTGACGTCAATCCCTCGAAGTGGCCTCTCCTCCCCTCCCCAGGGAGGGAAGTGGGGGCCGAGCACCCCACAAGGGAGGCCCAGGCTGGGCCTGGCACCCAGTCCTCCACCAGGCTGGCAGGATGTTGGGAAATGCACAGGCCCTTATTTCAACACTGCTGGCCACGTCACAGACGGGTTTCAACACGCAGCAGCGCCCAGGAAGGGGCCACAGCCATCTTGGCCCAGCCACCTGCCATGCCGCCCGGGGAAGACAGGCCCGGCCCTGCACTCATGCACCCATGGCTGCCCTGCGGCCCTGACTCAGGTGATGACCCTCATCCTCAGGACAGGCAGAGACAAGGACGGACCACTTCAAGGGAGCGCACGCTACCCCCAGGCCCGTTCTCCATACCCCAAGGGCCAGGCCACAGGCCCAGTGAACCAGAGGCACCAGCCCAAGAGTTGGCCGCCAGGCCCTGCCCCAAGCCACCAGTGCCACGGCCATGAAATGGGGCGAGAGTTCTCTGCCAGCTTGTGAGGGGCGAGGCCTAGGGGAGATCATGTTATGGAAAGAGAACGTGCCCCCAAAAGTCTGGTCCCCATCAGCACTGGGGGAGAAGTTCAGCCCAGCTGGCCCTCGCCGGGCACACAGCAGCCCCGCCAAGCCCCACACCAAACTGGGCTCATAGCCAGGGCTGCACAGGCCCTGCCTGAATGTGAAGCAAAAACAGCAGGGGGACTAGAGACAGTGGCGGCTGCCCAAGGGCATCTGACTCTAGACGACTGGTACCCTGACCCCTCCTGGCAAAGGACACAGAGGCCTGGGGGACCAAGGGACTTTTCCAAAGCCACACGTCAGAAGAGACAGGCAGCAAGGACTCCACTCAGCCCCGAGCCCCAGCAGCCCCCACGAGGCCGGTGGGAAGGAAGACTTTTGTAACCGGGTGGGAATGTGACGGGGAAGCGGGATCAGCTTCGGATGCAAACCCTTCTCCAGGGCGCTGAGCGTGTCCCAGAGCGAGGGTGACCCACCTGCCAGCCCAGGGCTCCCCACACTGTCTTTGGCACTCAGCCCTCAAGTGAAGCTGATGTGGCCTCTTCCCCAGGCCCTCCAGCTCCTGCCACTCCCTCGGGTGGGACCCAGTGGAAGAAGGGGCACTGTACTCTGCTGACCACCCACCTTCTGCAACGGCCTCTCAGCAGCTACCAACCGGGCCAGCCACCCTTCTCCTGGCAGCGTTCTCTCCTAGAGTGAGGGCACGCGTCGTGTCCCTGCCGCCTCCAACCCCAGACCCTCCACGGTCTGAGCTCAGCTGTGCCCAAGGCCCACTGGGTCCCACCACATCGTAAGCTGCAAGGGGTGGATGCTTCTGTCCAGATCTCCCCGGCCCCAGCCTGCAGCCCAGGGCCCAGCCAGCACACGGGGACAGCTTGCAGGTGGTGAGGAAGGACGACCAGGGAGGTCACATCGCAGGCAGCACTCTGAAACCCTGAAAGGCCCTGGCATGGCCAAGCTGCCCCAACAGAGCTACAGAATCCCAAATGAGGGGGTCACTATGAGCCCTTTGTCTACCGGGCAAAGGCCTGGCCCTCGTCCTGTAGAGGTGATGCCCCACGGGGAGAGACAAAGTAAACCAGTGCACAAAGAAGAAAGTAATTTGGGGTCCCGAGGTGAGGGGCCCCATCTGGACACAGGGAGAAGAAAGGCCTCAGAGCCAGCCGGGCAGCTCCCAGCAGTGGGCACGGCGAGGGCAGAGAGCCCTGCCAAGCTCAGTGTAGCACTGCCCGAGGTCACACTGCCAATCGGCGCTGGAGCCAGTGCTCAAGCTCAGAGTGTGTGCTCCCCGACGGCCTGTGCGATGGACACCACCCCACGAGGCCTCCGGGGCTCCTCAAAGGCATAGCCGTGGGACAGACCATTGTCCTTCCAACCGGGGACGCCAGAAGACCAAAGACCAGACCCCAGCTGGGTCCTGGGGAGTCAGGCAGTGGGCCCCCGTTCACACCTGTCTGGGAGCCCCCAGCACCCCACTGTGAATTCCAACCCAGCAAAGGGAAATGGGCTGTGCTTTCCTCCGTGCACCGGGCTCTGAGCACACCCTGCTCATCCCACCGGGCGGGAGAGAGTCCACGGCAAGCTCCCATGTGTGCATACACAGTACACATGCTGGGCTCACGCACCCGCACGCACCGGACTGTGTAAATGGAGTCTGTAAAGTTTCAGGTTACAGAGAGCCTTGAACTAGGAGGAGGGGACCTCCAGACTCAGCCTCTCCTCTCACGCCTCTGCCTCTGAATGTGAGGCTGTGGGAGGGTGCACCAAGGCAGCTCTGGGACAGGATCCCCGAGAGGCCTCAACACGCTGGGGCCTGCCCAAGGCCACCAAGCAGGTCGGACCTCGAACCCAGGCCCATGACTCCCAAGCCCACAGGGAGGAGGCCCTGGGTGGGGCTGGAGGGGACACAAAGGTGGGGGTGTGGAGAGCTCACAGGGAACGGGTGACAAGTATCCAAGAGGCCCCTGGAGGCACAACAGCTGTGATCTCCAACACACACAACCCCCACACACATGCAACCCCCATACTCATACACACAACCCACACACACATAACTGCCGCACTCACAACCCCCCCCACACACATAAACCCCACACTCACACACACATAATCCCCCGCCCACACACACACAACCCCCAGACTCACACACACAACCCACACACACAACCCCTGCATTCACACATAACCCATACACACATAACTCCCCCACTCACGCACAACCCACACACACACATAAACCCCACACTCACACACAAACAACACACACGCAACCCCCGTACTCACACACAACCCACACACACATAACCCCCACACTCACATATAACCAACACACACACAACCCCCGCACTCACACACAAGCTACACACACATAACTCCCCCACTCACACAACCCACACACACATAACCCCCTCACACACAATCCACACATAACCCCTGTACTCACACATAACCCCCGCACTCATACACAACCCCCACACTCACACATAACCCACACACATAACCCCCATACACACAAAACCCCTGCACTTACACACACACACACGCAGTCACACATATGCACAGTACACCCACGCATCTACTCACATGCACAGTCACACACATCCAAACACAGTCACACACACATCCACACTCACCCAGTCACATCCACACATAACGTGAAGACATACACTCACATTCACATATACTCCCACATACATCCGCATAGTCACACACACACACCTTCACACACCAGTCACACACATCCACATGCATGCACACTCATAGTCACCTACAGTCACACATACCTATACACACATTCAGACACACACCCCCTAACAGAACAGCACACCTGACTTTCTACTCAAAGCCAGCCAGCTCTCCGGAGCCTTCTGCTGCCTGAGCCTCTCATCCCGCAGGGCTCATCTCCAGAACACCACAGTGTGGGAAGGCCCCAGGGGCCCCCACAGCAGGGGCTATCCAGCCCCACGGGAGTGGGCGGCAAGGGCAGAGTGAGCAGCTGCCCTTCTTCGCAAGGGGGCCTCAAGCCTGCTGGACAGAACAGCGCCTCGCAGGCCCCTGGCTGCGCCTGTCAAGGCCAGCTGACCATCAGTGGAGCCCTGGGGACACGGGGCACCGGGGGAGCCAGAGCCAGGCATTGACCATCCATCCATCAGGGAGTGCCCTGGCCTCCCTCCCCTGCAGAGGACTCTCCAGGGACACAGGTACATGGCAGAGAGTCCCGAGGGGGCCTGAGGAGACCCTAGCCCCAGGCCCGCTGCCACAGGCTCCCGGCCCTGCAAGCTGGCACCTCCAGAGCGGAGAGCATGCGCGAGCTGTGGTGTTTAATAACAAATTACTCCGAGCAGGCAGGGAGCGGCTTATCGGCCGAGCATCTCCGGCAAGGCCGATACCATCAGCAGCTGTCAAGTAGCTCTGGGAACTATTAGCTTAATTAGCAGTTCCTGCAGGGTCAGCACAAAACTGCTGGCGGAGCCGGGGCCCAGGAACCAGTTTTGGCTGCCAGAGACAGGCTGGGCGGGCCCTCAGGTGTGGGAGAGGAACCCCGAGGACTCAGAAGGGGCCACGAGAAACCCCGGCACCCCCCACCTGAGGGGGAGCTGCAGATGCTAAGGAGGCTCTGTGCCCCTTGGGGGCCCTGGTGCCCCACACATCCCCTGCACAGGTAGGCAAGTTGAGGCCCCCACAAAGGGAAGCCCACCCTACCTCCCCAGCCAGCCAGGGTCACCGCACTGCACAGACCGCGTGGCTCAGGGACCACGAGCTGAGGGTTTCACCTCCTGGCTCCAGGTGCTGGCTCCTCGACCACTGAACCTCAGTTTCCCATCTGTAAAGTGGGATCACCATGGTAAGGGCACACAGCGGCCCCTGGCACATCGTCCCTGCATGTGGGGACATAGGAGAAACTCAAGGCAGGCTCAGTGTCCTTCTCTCCCCACAGACAGAGGAAGGGTGGGCTCCGGGGAGCAAGGCTGGGTCTCCCCGGACAGGGCCACCGCCCTCCCCCCACTGCAGACCCAGTCCCTGCCCAGCGCAGCACCCAGACTGCTCTGAAGATCGAGGGAAATCACAAACGCAGGACCAGGCAGACCCACAGAGGCAGCAGGCGGGGGAGTGGCTGGTGGGGTCAGGCGGGGCACTGCAGCGGCTCCAGCGAGCACGGGGCTTCTTTCTGGGGTCGGTGGAAATGCTTCGAAAATCTAAAGCTGGCTGTAGTAGCAGCTGTGTGAGTGTGTGGATGAAAATCCACTGAACTGCACATCTTAAAAAGGTGAGTGTTATGGGAGGTGACCCGTATCTCAACCAATTAACCAATCGGATAATAAGCCTGGTGCTGGGCAAAGGCTGAGAGTGGCACGGAGGGCAGGGGTGGAGACACGCAGGCCCAGGAATCACCAGGCCCTTCTCCCAGCAGGAGCCTGAGGGACATCTCTGACTCAGCCCGCCTGGCGCCCTTCCACCACTTTCTGACTGGGAGGTGTCCCCAACTCCTGTGTCTCTGCTCACACTAACCCTTGTCCCTCTGTGGACCTTAGGGTGGCCTACGTGGAGCATGGGGGGGGGTGCCACACTTCCTTTTCAGTGGAGCCTTTCTGACCAACACTCTTTCCCGGGTTCAGCTTCTGAGGCAGGAAGACCAGGCTGGCGGGAGCTGATTTCTCCGGCCCCACCCAGCTCCTCACGAGGAGGCCGAAACTCACTGGTGGAAGGGCCCTTCCTCCCTGCCCCAGCCCTGGCTGGGCCCTGTAGTGCTTTCCCCAGGCCTGCTCCCGGGGACCTGGAGGCCCATGGCAGGGGTGGCTGCTGCGGAGAGGGACCCTTCCACTCCCGCCGGGAGCCCGCCATGGCCAGGCCACTCTGCCACTGACACCGCAGTGTAATGAGTTGCAGATGCGCTGGTGTAAGAGACCGGAGCAGCCCCGCCCTGCGGAGGAAGCTGGGAACCGTCTGAGATCACGTGCAATTCTGGAGCCTGTGCCAAGGCCTGCTGGACCTGGTGGGGGGGAGGCATGGGGGGGTGGGCAGAGGGAGAGGCCGTGCCGCTCCTCCTGGGCACACATGGGAGACCACCCAGCAGGCACCCGTGCTGAAGACACCCTCCCTGGTCCCACGCACAGCCCAGAACATGCCACACAGAGCCACCAGAGGCTCTGCCGCCTCCCACTGGGACCCTGGTGCCTCTGAGCCTCAGCTTCTCATCTGTACCCAGGGACAGCACCTCTCCCAGGTTGTTACTGAGGCACGAGAGAGGCTGAAGATGCCAAGTCCCACCTCTCAAAAAGGGAGGGGTGGAGGCAGCCGCCAGATGATGTCCCACGATCCCCACGGCTCCTGCAAAGGCAGGTAGCTCCTAGAGGTCGCTCAGCCGGACCCCTGACCCGATGCAGCCATAACTGCACTGAGCATCTGTGTGCACCTCCCCCACGGCCAATCCCAGCCCAGGACCCTTCCCCAAGACAGGCCTGAGCCGGGCAGCAGGAATGGTGGGGTGGACAAGCCACCAGAGGGTCATGGGAGGGTCCTCCTGGGCTGGCCCTCCCTTCCCCTGGGGCACCTCACCCACCGACTGCCAGCCCCACCGAGACTCTGCCAGGAGCCCCTCAGGGCTACATCTAGCCCGGAGTTAACAGCCACCAAGAACAGACCTGAAACTGGTCCCCACTGTCCCCACCCAGTCCCAGGCCTGCTGAGGGACAGCCCAGGACCCCAGAGAAGCCACAGAAGCCACTGGACAGGCAGACCAGCCCCTGCTACCCAGGGCCCAGTGCAGCCCCAGCCTGGTCCACACAGCCAAGGCCACAGCCAGCGAGCGAAGGCGGGGCCAGCGGCCAGGTCCACCCACGAGCAAACGCACACATCAGCCGAGAACACCGGGTCTCCCTCCAGGACATGCCACAAGCAGCCTCTCTTAGGAGCAAGCCTTACCTGCCAAATCCCAGCTGGGCCAGGCAAGGTGGGCCCCGCTCCCCGAGCTCTCCCGAGACCCAAGGCCGCCTGGTCACTCGCCCAGGGACGCGCCGCCCCACCATGAGGGCGAGGGCTCTCAGCTCGGGCACCTGCAGGCTGGGGCTGTGACCCTCAACCTCTATGTCACCTGTAAGACAGGGGCCCTCAAGAGAACTCTGTGAGACGGCCCACGAGGGGCTTTCCCGGGCCTGGCATGCCGTCAGCCCTCCAGCAACGGCCGCCTCTGTGGCGGCCCCAGAGCCACTGACTCACCCGGCCCCCTCCTGCCAATACCAGACCCCACCTTGGGAAACGCTTTCCCCAGAAGCTGTGGGCCTGCCCTGCCCACCGGCTGGGCGACCTGAACGGGGCACACCTCTCGCCAGCCTCACCTTCCTCATAGGTAAGACGGTACGCAGAAGGAGAGGGACCCACGTGAGGCCTCATCTATATAACGTTCAAAGCCAGGGCCACGAGCCAGGGACCGAGAGGCCAGCCCCAGCCTGGGATGCCAGAGTCCACGCTCCCGGCTCCTCTCCCCCAGCCACCAACACTAGGGACCCAGCTGGGTCCCAGACAGCCCTAACGTCAGCAGTGGCAGGCTGGGCAAAGCATGGCCCCCCAGAGGGTCTCCAATCTCCCAGAACACCCCAAGGTTACCGTCCCAGCCCTGCCCGGAAGAGCCCAGCTTAGGGGGTGTGGGGCGCTGGGAGCCACAGAGTACCCAAGGCTGCGCCGCCACATCCACCCCGGCAGGAAGTGGCCCACGGAGTCTGCAGGGGCCAAGGCCAGGAGGGCAGGTGAGGCCCCACCAGAACTGTGCCCTGGCCTGTCTGGGCCTCAGTTTCCCACAGATGCAAGCTGCCCTCTGGTGGCTGCTGGGAGCATCCAAACACAGAGCCCACAACAGCCGGACCCCCATACAGAGGCTGCTGTTGACATTGTTCCCAAAGACACTGACCCCAGGCCCTTCCTGGGGTCGGTGTCTGAGGGTCAGCTGCCCATCAATGCTGGGGCGGAGGTCATTTAATATGCCGGGGCTTGGAGCCCCCTGAAGTCACCAGTGCTCTGGTGCCCACACAGTGGGCGTTTGCCGGACCTCCCTCCTGTCCCAGCACAGGCTCCCACCTCACAGCTTTCACACCTTGTCCCTGATGCCTGGACCTTACACGTGACGCTGTGGACCTCACCCCACTGAGTGGGAAGTGTCTTCATTCAGCTGGAGATTTGGGGGAAAAAGAGACGGGCAACATCATGGTTGTGGAGGAGTCTGGAAAAACGGGCTGGAGGAGGGGCAGCTGGGAGAGGAGAAACCCGACGGACCCGCTATGCTCACCACGAGGCTCTTGGCACAACCCTTTCTCTTCTTTTTTCTGGCTGTATAGTTCTTAGGAGAGGCTTTTCCCCAAAAAAATGCTAAACCCAGGGGAAACGGTGACATGTCCGGAGCTGAGGTCAGGATGAGGAGGTCCAGGTCACACCTCCGGCCCCGGGATCCCCGTGCTCAGGTCACACCTCCAGCCCTGGGATCCCCAAGCTCAGGACGGCCCGGGCCTCCCACAAGGCTGTCCCCAGGACTGGGAGATGTGCTGGCCAGCACAGGCGGTGCTCAGGCAGACAGCAGCCGAACCGTGCCAGCCACACCCAGTGCAGCACAGGTGCGGCACAGTGCCCATCTTGCCCAAAGCTGTCATCGCCAACCCTGCCCACCTGCACCCCTTGGGGCCTCCCTGGAGGGCAGTATAGGCCCATCCCAGAAATAGGACAGAAGCAAATTGCCCCACAGACACACTGCCCTGCAGAAGAGGGTCACCGTGCCCAGCAGCCTGGGCTCATGGTGCCACACCAGGCCCGTGAGGGTTGGACCTTAGATGAGAAACCAGAGAGGTATGAAATTAGTTGACTCCCTAAACGGATGCCTTCCCACCGCCCACTGCTCAGGAAAATGGGGTGGGTGGACAGGGCCCACCACCAGGCTCCCTGAGTGAGGGGACACCTCTGAGGCCCGACAGCCCTGCCACATGCCAGACTGGGAGGGGACAGAGCAACAAGGAACCCACCCCCTCGCCCATGGCCATGACTTGGGTTACCTCCATCACTAACGACTCCCAAAAGGTCCCCATGGGGAGAACATGGCACCCACAAGGCACAGGGCACACGGCACAAGGAGAACATGGCACCCAACAGCCACCGGGGAAGGTGAACTTACTGAACTTGGCGCCCCAGGCTCACTTCCTAGCTTCTGTCTGGGAGAAGTGGCAAGAGAAAGGGGTCCTGTTTTGCAACCGTCCACACCCTCCCCAAATTAACAACAGCAAGGATTTACCCAGACCCAGAGCTCAGGTCTCCAAATGGAGCCGAGATGGCTGCTAACAGCAGGCACATCAGGCTGGGGACGATGCTGTGGGAGTGAGGCCAGTGCAGACTCGGGCATGGGGGCACACACGGGCAGGATCCCTGTTCAAGTGGGTCCCCTCCTCTCAGCGCCACCAGCCAAGTGTTCACCCCAGCCGGGAGCTGACCAGGACCATACGAGGGGCTGACAGAAAGTGGGGAGGGCAGAGCTGGGCACATCTCACCAACTAAGATGGCAGCGGGTGTCTGCAGGTGTGAAGGAATCCACGACTTAACCGTCAGCCCCGTGCCCAGCCCATGCCCAGCTCCCAGGAGGAGGCTCTGATCCCCGGAATACCACTATTTATTCACTCCATGAAACCCATGAGGGCCTGTGCCATGCCAGCACCGTGCTGTGACCATGAGGCAGACCCGGCTCCTGTACCCCTGAAGCTCACAGTCTGGCAGGGGCTGGGGAAGCCAGACCTTGGACAAGCCGCTGGAAACACAGTTTGTGGCATGAACGGAGACACACAGGCTGCAGAGCATCTGCAGGGGCGCCCAACCAGGCGGGCCTAAGAGATGCCCCTGCCACCCCAGGGAGAGATGGCACTTGCAGGATGAGCAACAGCCTTCAAAGGAGGGGCGGCCAGGCAGGGAGGGGGCCCAGGGTCAAGGCTTGGTGGGAGCTACCCCAGGGGCACAGGGGAGCCACTGAGGGCTCTAGGCAAAGGCTGCCATGAGCAGCGGCCATGCACTGGGCCCTGGACAAGCGCTGCTCACTCCTCTGGGCCCGTCCCCTCCCAACCCGCACAGAAGGCCCAGGGCGGGCAGAGCCAGCAGGCAGTCCAGGGAGAACACAGAGGCACCGAGAGCAGTGCCAAGCCAGGGGGCAGCTCCAGGCTGGGAGACAGTCAGACTGGGGCTCCTCCCACCAGTGGCAGCCCTGCCAAGCCCAGTAGGAGGGGAGGACCGGAATCCGGCGGTATCAGAAACCCAGTGCAGCCGGAGCAATGCGCACACCCTGGCCCCCCAGGGCATGAACACACTGCTGTCCCCATTCTACAGATGGGGACCCTGAGGACAGGCGCTGGAACCCCTGCCTGGGTCAGACCAGAAGGAGGCCCATGGTGCTCAGGCCCTGAGCCACTGTTCCGGAACATTCTGCCTCCCCCAGTCACACGGGCAGGTGGCAGGCGGTCCTGGAAGCCACAGGCCTGCTCCCAAACACGGAAGCTCAGAGTCCCTCCGATGTTAATCAGAGCCATTAGGTGCTTGTTCGGCAATTAGGAGACGCAAATTATAGTATGAAAAAGCTCATTACCAGCAAATGACGGGCGACGGCCACTGACGGTGCGGAAGGCCCTGATGAATCGCGCACGTTGGAGGCATTTAGTCTCAGGAGATGCAACACCTCAGTGCTCACGGCCTCATTTGTCACCCGCACCTTCCCACCACCACCATCCGTCCCAGCCGTCCAGTTGGGAGACAAAAAGAAATGACAGAGTCGGCACCAGGCAGGCAAGGCAGGCCCTTGGAAGGGGCCTCCCGGCAGGAGATGCCCAGGGAACCGGGCACACTCAGGCCCTCAGTACAGAGGGTTTGGGGGCTCAGGGGAGGGCCCGGGAGGAGGCAGAGCAGGCAAGATTGTGCTTCCCAGGAGGCCTCAGTTTACCCCTCAGTGAAATGAGGACATTGAAAAGGATCTCCAGGTTCCCTCCCAGCTCCAAGACCCAGTGTCCAACCGGAAACGGTTCCACAATCAGCTGAAGGAATTAGCAAAATGATCACGGCATTAACTGGATGAGTCAGATGGCAGGGCACGTGGGCAAGTCCAGTCTGACAGCAAAGGGCCAGCTCCTGCCCGTCAGATAAGATCCCTGGCAGGGCCGGGGTGAGGCAGCACTCGCCACATCCAGGCTCTGAGATGGCAGCACACCAAAAGCTCTCCAGGCCTCCTGCGTTCCTAAACCCCAGGCCAGGGGGAAAGACAGGAGTCACCCACAGCTCTGAGGGCCACCAGAACCCTCGCCCTGCACTGGGCTCAGGGCCCCTGCAGGGAGCCCAGGGCTCTAGCCTCCCCACAGCAGGCCTCCCCACTACCCACCGGCAGGCCTCAGGGTCCCCACCTTCGGCCTGCCTGGGGGCAGCCCCGCAATCCAACAAGCCCCAGGAATTGGAAGGGGGTTCTTTCTTCCAGGAGATTCTAGCCAGAATTCCTCTCTCCGTGGTCCCAGGTCCTGGATTTACCCCCAACACACGAAGGTCCGGTGGCCACCATGTCCCCCATGCAATGCCAGGCTGAGCAGCCAAGGTGCGCCACTTTCAAAAGAGCCTCCTGCAGACCAGAAAGTGGTGGGTAACCTCAAGCAACCTGAACACAAGTGTGCTGGAAGGGGCGCTGGCACGGCGGGCACTGGCTGCCCACACTGTCTCCTGATACCAGTCCTTCAGAAAGGGAAACTGAGGCTGTGGATGGCGGGACCAAGGAAAGGATGGGCCTTGCCTGCAGCCACAACGGAGACAGAGCTTGAACCCAGAACTCCAGGCATCGGCAAGGCTGTGGCGCCAGGCAAGCCCAGACCTGGGCACACCAGCCTCCCGCGACGAGCAGGGTGGGAATGGAGAAGGAACCAGTGCTTCCTGCTCGCTCTGACCTGCCACCCAACAGGCCAGTCCACAGCCTGTCACCGGCTCAGTGCAGTCTCCAGGGAAGGCAGACAACCAGCCCAGTGCCCTCCACCAGGGCTACCGAGGACAGCTGGCAGCTTCCAGGCCCTGCCCAGGGATCCTGGCCCACCCCAGGCAGGACAGAGCAATCACGGGGGCCATAGATAAAGCCCTGGAGCCCCTCGGCGGCCTCGAAAGCATGGTGGCATCTGTGCCGGGTGGGCCCACTGGGTGCACCACACCTCCACCCTCCGGTTACTGCTCCATTCCCCTCCTAGTCCCACACAACCCTAGCCCGGGAACCCCCGCGGCTCCAGAAGCTTCCCTGTTCCCATTCCCTCACAGGCCAGGCCCACCCAGAGCCACCAGGCTGACCAGCATGGCAGGACAATCTTGGGAGCAAAGCCCCTGGGGAAACAGGCTGTGACCAGGGCCTAGAGCCTACCCAGGACCTTCCAGGACAGAGAGGCCACATGCTTGCTGCGAGGGGGCAGGGCTGGGTGTCACCTCCCCACCCCACTGGGGCCACACGGGGCTCGTCCAGACTCCAGGGCCACGCTTCTCTTGCCTTCAGCCAGTGTGTGCTATTTATCCAGCAGAGGGAGGAGGGAGGGAAAACAATGCAGATGGCTGATCTGCAGGGGATGGGTCACACCCCTCCCCAGAGGTCAGGGTAGCCCCTCCAGGCCTCCCCAGGCGAGCACCCTCACCTCCCAAGCAGGCAAAGCCACAGTGCCCCGGGAATCATGCGATGACTTATGGAACTGATGTTCACACCGAGATGAGGGTGCGCCCGGTGGAGCGGATGAGGAAGGGTGGGAAGCACGAGGCAGAAGGGAGCCTGGGAAGGGAGGGGAGGTGGGCCGGGGCACACCTGCAGCCATTAATTAGCTCGTTATTGCCAGATAATTATCTCTGGGGCCTCCAAAGCTTTCGAAGCCCACTTCAGAGCCGCCGGCAGCAGCAGCACACCCATCTCACAGCCAACGCCTGAGGACCTCAAAGGCAGGTGGCCCTGGCTCTGCCTCAGTTTCCCCAGCTATTCAGTGGCATGCGTGTTCTTTACATCTCACCCTCCGTGCCCTCAGATGTGAGCAGGGGACCACAGAAACAGGAAGAACACCTCTGCCTTCCTCAATTTCACAGACAGCGGGTCTGGAAGCTTCCTCCACCCCTGGCTACAGCCTGGCCCTCCTCTCGACCTCTCCCACACGGCAGCCCCCAGCAGCTGTTCCATGAATGCTCCCTGGACCCTGTTGAGCCTCCCAGAACTGGGCATGGGGTAGGAGTAGGGCACAGGGCTTAACGAAAATCCCCTGCCACGTGGGGCTGTTGGACCCAGGGCTCCACCTGCCCTTCCCCTGAGCCTAGCAGCAGGCCCCGGGGGGCTCCTGGCCTTCTGCCCACAGCCCCACCACCCACGTGAGCAAGCAGCACACACATAGGCCAGGCTCAGACCTGCCAACATTCCCAAAGCCAGCACACTCCATAGAGACCCCAGCCGGGGCCCAGGCCTGCCCTGGAAACTGCTTGTCTCAGGCAGGGTCCAGGGGCTCTGCTCAGTCCTGCAAACAACCAGGGAGGGGCAGGGAGGGGAGGGCAGGGCCTAGGGCAGTGCTGCTGTGCTGGAACAGCATCCAAACAGGAGCCAGAAAGCAAGTTCCAGACCTCTGGGGAAGTCTCTGGACCAAGACCTTGTCAGTTCCTGGGTGGTACCCACAGGGCCAAGTCCAGACCCTGCACAAGGCCTCTGAGGACTGCACAGGCTCAGCTCCTGACCGCCCCGTACAGGCCCCGGAACTCTCCCAGTTTTGGGCCTCTGCATATGCTGTTCCCCATATGTTCCCTGTCACCTTCCCCAGGAAGCCCTCCCTCCATCTCCACCACACCCAGGCTGAGGGAGACCTGTTGGCGCTGCACTGTGGCTCCCATCTGCCTGCCTGCTGCTGGAGGAAAGTAGCTGGTCATGGCCCAACAGGCCTGGTGCCCATCTCCCAGCTGGTGAGCCAGAGCCCTCCAGCGAGGGCCCAGGGACTGCGCAGGCAGAACTCAGCATTTCAGCTCTGTCCCGCACAGACTCAGGCCTGGCTCTGTCCTCGGCAGGTGGCCGGGGCCTGGGCAGCACACCTTGCAGCAGCCCTCTTGGAAGTGGCCCACAGCCTCCTGTGGAGACGGTGCTGCAGGAGCCAGCCCTCGGGCCAGCGAGCAGCTGGGGTGTCAGGGAGCACAGTGGGTATGCCTCTCGTCCCATCCCTGCCCCATGCTCCTGTGTTCTGTGGGGGCATCCCAGGCCCCAGCTGGGATGCTGCCCCCCTCTTCTTTCTCCTCCTCCTCCTCTGCTGTGGCTCCTCTCCCTGCCCATGGGGTCCGCTGTAAACTACCCCCATGGTCTCACCCTAGGATCAGACAGTGTGAAGGTTGCCAGGGAAAAATCAATAAACAAACTTATGAAGAAACTGATTTACACATAATTTTCTAAGAACACGTAATTTCCCGGGTGCTCTGCCCCGAGGGTGGCCAATTCTCCTTACCTCTGGTGCATGTTTGTGTTCTGGAAGGTTCTGGGTAACATATCTGACGGTTAAGCAGGGCATTCCCTCGCAAAGACCTGAACTTTCTGCTTGGGACTGCACAAACCACAGCCGAACCCTTGGCCTCAAACCCAGGGCCACGGCTCTCTGAGGGGCTGACTCAGGCCTGGGGGTCTCCCACCCTCTAACCATGATTCTCCCACTATGCTCGTGGTGTGGACAGTCCGTGTGAACATACAGATCTCACCAACTCCATGTCCCCCAATCCTCAGCACAGATGAGAAATCTGAGGCCCAGAAAGCGCCTGACTTCAAGCGGCTACAGCAGAGGGGCCGAGGCGTGTATCAGCTCCGTGCAATCCCGTCCCTGGCCCTGAAAGTCCCCTTTTCCCAGGAACCTGCAGGGAGCCCAGGTGAGGATGCGGGAGGCTGCAGCCTGCTCAGCAGCGAACTCTGGCCAGGTTTCTGCTCCAGGTTCTGGAGAAGGGCCTTCCACCGGGGCAGGAACCAAACCTGTCCAACCGCCCTAGACGCCTCAGTGCCTGGGCAACTATCTGCTCCATCGAATTTCTCAACCCACTCACAGCAGGCAATTGCAACAGGCTGCGGAGACACAGATAAGGAGATTCAGGGTGTGGGTTGGGTGGGTTTAGGGGTGGATTTTTTTCTTTTGTTTTGCTTCCGCCCTGGCTATGCCTTCACGCCTCCCCAGCTCTGCCCGGGGGCCTCTGAGCTTCCTGGGGGTGCCCAGCACGGGTCATGGGCACGGGCCTCGGGCCACCTCCAGGGCTGCTGAGGCTGGGAGAAAGGCAGGGTGCGGAGGTGTCGGGAGACACTTTCTATCAGCGCCATCGAGGGTGGTGGCTGAGCAGGGCCTCAGGCAGCGTGAGGCTAGGGTGGGGCAGGGGCCCCACCTGGGAAAACCACCGTTTCCCAACACTCTGAGGGCACAGGTGCCACCAGACAAGCTTGTCACCTTCCCCTCCACAGCAGGACAATGGTGAGAACACTCGTCCTCCCCTGCAGGCCGCCAAGGATGGCTAATCCAAGAGCCACTGAGCAGGACGGCCACCACAGTGCTAGGATACAGTAGGTGCTCAGTGCACCGGGCCATCTCTCGAGGTAGGGGTGGTAAGACACACTTTTGGGCAAGGCACGGACCTTCTCCAGCCACAGACCTTCCCCAGTCTCCTGTGTCAGCAGGAAGGGCCTCCATCCTGCAGACCATGCTGCCCTATATACCCCGGAAGCCCTGGTGGGCATTGCAGAAGCACAGGCAGCAATTCCTGGCTCCTCAGCCCAGCCAGCATGCAATCCCCAGCCCAAGGCCATCCCAGGTGTGTTCCGGTGGGAGCTAAAAAATGGCTCCCCCTTACCAAAATCCAAGGTAGAAACTCTTCCCCGCTTTTTACCGATGAAGAGAGCAAGGCTGCGGTTGGTGAGGTGACCTGCCCGAGGCCCCAGAGCTCCCCCAGGGAGAGTCACCTACGAGAACCTTACACAGTTCCCCTCCCTTGCAGGGCTGGGGCAAGGAAGCCAGGTGAGGGTGGAGCAGCTTCCCCAAAAGGCCCCACCCTGCTCCACCTGGCAGGGGCAGGAGAGAAGGACATGCCAGTAGGGTCCATGCTTTTCCAGGTCACCAGGGAAAGGAGGCCTGGCCTGGAACAGGCCCGAGCCAGATCCCATAATGAGGGTGCCGTAGAAGCACCTCCCTGCCACTAGTGTGGCAGTCTGGGCCCAGCAGCCATCCCGCGGGCAGGGAGCTGCCCCCCACCCCCTCCGCTGCCCCCCACCCCCTCCGCTGCCCTCCCCCAGGGCTTGTCTGACACCTGGGCGCAGACCCTGGCCTCCTCAAAGCCTCTGACCCACCAAGAGGGTACCCGCGGAGATTTCTGAAAAATGCAGACTCCAGGGCAGGGTGAGCCCAGGGCCCTGGGAGGAATTCTCCTGCACAGCTGCAGGTTGCACAACGGGCCAGGTCCCTACCTGCCTCCAACATGTGGCAAGGCTGCGTTCCAAGCTGAACACTCCAGAGGAGCAGGCCCAGGACCTCCCCCACCCAGCGGGGGTGCACACAGCTCCCTGGCCTCTGGGTCCTCAGCCTGGCTACAGAGGGCAGCTTTGAAAACCTGTCTGTGGACAGCGCTGCCCCTCCCAGCCGGACTCTACTGCCCCACCCCTCCACTGTAACTCTCCCTCCCAACCCACCCTGAGAAGGGAAGCCCAGGCAAGGAAAAATTAACCAAAAATAACAACTAGCAGGTCCTGGCGCTGGCTGAGCTGCAGGTGAGCTCTGTTGGCTTCATCTCTGTTCACCCTCCCAGCTCTTCGGAGACCGGCAGATCAGGAAACTGAGGCTGGGAAGGAATCGGGGGCTCTGTCCACTACCTCCCTGACTGAAGATAAGTGGCCAAGGGTCAGGCTACTTTTTACTGTTTGCTATTCAGTTAACAGTGCCCGGTCCAGCTGGGGAGCTCAGAGACGCAGAGATACCCATGCCAAGCCCAGGCACACTGGGCACTGCTCATACACCTGGGACCCACAGCACAGCTCCTGGACAACTGGGCCTGCATTTCCCGCAGGTGAGGACAGAGGTCAGGGGAAAGAGAGGGACACAGAGACGCAAGCACCCACAGCCAAGGTCCTCCCCCAGCATGCACAGGGGTGGTGCCCACAAGGGGTGAGGCAGAAAGGAGCTGGACACAGGAAAGGGCTCAGGGATGCCAGGTTCCTGCCTGCCGAGATGGGGTGGCCCAGCCCCAGCCCCGCCTTGAACCCCAAAGGCCAACGTGGGCAGAGTTGGAGCTGAGCCACCCCATCCCTGCAGGAGAAGGGATGTACACGCCTCCCGGGATCACGGTCCTGACCGCTTCTAGATGAGAGGCCCTGCTCATGCAGTCTCCCGAAGCCCCTCTGCTCCCGACACCCAGAACTCCAGGACTGGCTCCCTGACTCCCAACCATAGCTTCCCACTGGCCTCTCAGCCCCTCCATCCCTAAGCCAGCTCCACTCGCTCTTAGGGGACTGGGAGTACATAGGCCTATGGGAAGGGAAGAGGCGAATCCAGGACGAGTACAACTGCAGCCTGGGGAGCCTGGAGGGCCCAAGACAGCGGAGGCAGGCCCAGATCTGAGACTTCAAGCAACAACAGGACCTCTGAAGATTTCAGTCTTATGGCAAAGGCCAGTGCACAACAGATGCCAGCAGAGCTGCAGGAAGAACCCCAGGAATGCCTGGCCCAGGCCATCTCTACCAGTGGGCTCACCCTGGGGCACAACAGAATCACCAGGGAGCCCTGGTGCCCAGGCACCACCCCCACGGCTGCCGGTCTGATTGGTTTGGGGTGTGGCCAGGGCACCGGGAATCTTAAAAGTTCCACATCTTCAAATGTTCCCGACGGGCAGCCCAGGTAAGACCCACTGAGCCCCGGCAGTGTGAGGCTGGCTCCAACCCGGGTGAGTTCATTCATTCCACCACCACACACGCACCGACCACGGCCACACACGCACCGACCACCTCCACACACCAACACTGTCCAAGGAGGGGGACCCAGAAGAGCCGGCAGTATGGGCAGAAAATTCTGCAGAAGTCACAGTGAAAACACACAGCTGTGGTACTAAGCTCTCGGTAGAAGGGTGACATTAGATTAGTGCAGAGACCGCAGGGCCAGGATGGGAGCACTTGGCACACAGGAGTGCCCCACAACCCTCCTTGCAGACATCACCAATCCACCAACCCACCTTCCCTGCTGGGTCCCAGGCACTCCATCCAACCCGTCAGAAGAGGAAGGTACACAGGCTGGAACACACCTCTAGGGTTTCCCAGGCACGGACCCAAGTGCCCACCTTTGAACGTAAGCGAGGGTTGGCTCACAGCGAAGGGCGCCTGTGGCCGGGCCCCAGGAAGGGACACCGGCTTAATGTGCACACACATGCGCTGTAATGCATGGGGCCGTGCACACACATGCACACATGTGCACTCACGGCCCAGGCCAGCTGCATTTTCACTCTTCAGCATGCTGGCCCGAGGCCTCCTACAACCATGGGCCATCAGAGATCCCACCTCTGGGGCGCCAGGGGTACCCCTGAGAAGGACTCCAGCAAATCTACTGAAGAAAACAAACCCACCTCCTCCACAGCCGGGAGAGCTCAGTTTGCTGTTAGCTCTTGTTTCAAAAGTAAAAGTTGGGATTCTTCCTCAAGTCCCAGAACCTCCCAGTTATGGGCCTGCCCCTACCAGCCACACCAGCAGCCAGTCCCAGCCCGTCCTCCCCGTTCCAGAAGGGGACCCCATACCTGGGGCTGCTCATCCCCCTAGCCTGCACCCCCAGAGGCCAGCCCAGACAGCACAGGTGGTGGGAGGGTGTCAACAAACTTCACAGTCCCCAGCTGGCTTTCCACGTGGGCACCAGAAGGCAGGGCCAAGTGTCCCTAAAGAGAAGAGCAGGCTGAGGACGTACTTCCTCACACCAAGGAAACAGGAGAGAACTCCTATGTCTCCAGGGCTCCTGACTCCCTGCCAGAGACAGGCCCAAGAGCCCTGGATGTCCCCAAAGGGAGACTGCTCCAACCTCAAGCGAGACTCGACACGGCCCAGACAGGCATGTGAGCCGTCGGCTGTGGAGCCCGCCCCATGCTGGCCCCCACATTGCCCGGCACAGACAGTCCCAGGCAAGCCCTGACCTTGTTTCCCTGGGGCAGCTGGTCCCCTGTGTCAAGCCAGCAGCCCAGGAGCTGCAGGGCTCAGCCAGGGTGCACCTTCATTCCCACCAACGGAAAGCGGGGCCAGCGGGAGGCCGGGTGGTCCGGACAGACGCCAGTTCCCGCACAGTCTGCACACTGCTGGGCGGCCACTGCTGCCCACTGCTGGGCAGGGGTGAGGCAGGGAGGGCAGGACAGCCCCACCAGGCCCTGTGCTGCCCACTTGGGGCCTAGAGCAGGGCCCCCGCTCAGCAGCAGGGAAGGACTGCAACTCCTCAGACTTCCTCATGCCCCAGACTCATCCAGGGTCCCCGAGGCAGCTGTTTCCCGTGCTCATCCTTCAGACACCTGAGGGGCTGGCCGGATACCACCTCCCTGCTCCCCTTCCCTCGCCCCCCACGGACCTCCCCAGGGTTTTCCAGGCACCCCAAGAGGCACAGAGTCAGTCTGCCCCTTTCCTCATCTCACCAGGCACCATCAAACCCACAGCGGCTCCTGGGCCACGCTGTTGTCCTCATCCCATGCCCAGAACCCTCCTCTTGCTGCACTCCAGCCTGACTCTGCCTTCAACAGCCTCTGACTCCCGCAGCCTGTGCAGCCTCGCTCCCTCCTCGGGCTGCCCGGAAGGCCCTCTGGCTCCAGCACCACGGCCCATGCAGGCAAACTCAGTAGGACTCTCAACCTCAGCCCCTAGGCGCTTCTGGTCCCAACCCACACATGCCACATGCACACACACGTGCACACAGAAAAGAGCACCCACCTGACCCAACACACACTGGCACACCCCATGCCCTGCCAGAGCCGCAGCTGCTGTGCGGCCTCCATAAATCTCTCCGAGGCCCCCACGCCCCCTCTGATCAACCCAACTCCATGTCATTCACCTCGCGTTCTGATGGTTAAAAATGCGTTCACAGCAGCGGATTGGTTATTACATCTCGGCCTTAATTAAAGAGGGCCGGAGAACGGCATTTTAACCAGCAATGTCATTTCCTAATTGACGCGGCTCCATTATCAAGAAAAATACTCAAACCAGCCTGAAACGGAGCCGGCCCCCCTCCTCCACCCTCCCGGAGGAGCAGGGATGGTTCAGCTTCAATTTTTAATCTGCTGATGAAATATTCACAGGCCAGGGAAGAGATTGCGTTTCCTGAGATGAAGGATCCCTGCCCTGTCGGGGCTCCCCACCTGGGAAGACAGAGTTTGGGGTGCTGGGGTCAGGGCGGTCTGGAGGAACAGAGCCATGCAGGTGGGGACTGGAGACCAGCCTGCCTCACAACCAGCCTGCCGGGCCCAGGACCACCACTTTGCCCTCCCCTCTGCCTGCTGCTGGCATAGGGCCCCTCGCGAGTGACCTTCCCAACTGTCCCTTCTCTGAGGAGGGCGCTGCGGCCCAGAGAGCCAGGCACTGCCCCAAGGCCTCCCATGATTTCCTGCCGGGCCTCCTAGCCCCAGACCTGCCACCTCTTCAGACTCTGCCCGCCCCAAGCCTGGCCTGTGCAGGAGAAGGGGGCCCCAACGTTCTGATTTCCTAAGCAAAGCATTCAGAGGGCTCAGCCCGCTGCGGCCAGCGTTTCCTCACAATAGGGTGTTTGTACCTCGAGGCCACACGCACTTCCCGTGAAGTCTGAGGCTGGTGCTCCATGTTATATAGGAAGGGACACCTCGGCAGGTGAGGGAAGCTCGGGCCCCCACTTGCTGAGGCACAGGGCCTCCTGTGGGTGCAGGACAGGTGGCCTCCGCACCATCATACAGCCGAGGTGCTGATGCCGACCCTCGGTACAGATGAGGACAAGGTGGCAGGGGAGACACCACCCAAGCCAGGCCGGGCCCTGGGCTCAGCCTCTCAGCCCCTCGAATGCGTCTCCTCATGCAGTGGGGACAGGCGGCCGAGGAAAGCGGAGCCACTGGCCCAATCCCCACCCCCACCCACCTCAGCAGAAGGCATGAAAATGCCCCAGATGGAGCTGCTCCCAGGGGGAGGCTGGTTCTCCGTGGGGAAGGGCAGAGTGGAGCTGGGCCAGGGAGGCCCCAGTGGGCAGTGCCTCAGGCTCCCCCTGTGGGTGAGCCTAGCCCAGGCACAGCACAGGGGCCCACACAGTCCTCATGTAGCATCGTCTGGGGCTTGCTGCGCCCGGTGGAAGACACTAGCCGGAAACCACAGGCCTCCAAATGGAGCTGACCACCCACGGGCAGCCCCTGGGGACCCCAGCCACCAGTATGCCACCCATGTGACTACTACTACACAGCATGTCCAGCACTGAGCCACCACCCAGGGGGTGAGGACAGCCATCCCCCCTTACAGAAAAGGAAATTGAGGCTTGGAGGGGCAAAGGGCCTTCCAAGGCTGCAGCTGGCGAGGCGGGGGCCAGGGAGTGATGCACCAGCGCTGTGTTCAGGCCACTCCATGGCTCCAGCCCCACCAGCTCTCTGGGGCCAGTTCCTCCCTCCCCCAGTGGTTTCCATACATCCTGCCCTGGGAGCCTGACACTGACCAGCTGCCCACTCGGCCCCAGACAGGCTGTTTAATCAAAGCGTGCGATCGGCATGACATCTCCTGGTATCTCTGGGCAGCTGCACCCCCATCCTCCACCCCCCAACACACACACAGCCATCTGGCGGGTCTGCTCTTCCTGACCATAGGCCGGCAAGTGCTCTGGAAAGAGGCATGAACCAGGGGTCCTGGGCTTGGGGCAGGGGTCCCAGCAGTGCCTGGGGACCTCCAGACACCAGCCGCAGCCAGAAGCTGACCCAACTAGGAGGAGAGGAAGGTGTCATGGGCAGGGCGAGATCGTGCACACTGTCCACCCCACTCCCACCACAGGAGAGCCTGCAGCACCCGTCCGCCCACCTGAGCCAGCCCAGCTCTGCCCCTCCTCCAAGCAGCTTTCCCGGGTGGACACCACCCAGCAGGCCCAGCCCTGGGGAACCCTGTGCACAGAGCCTGTGCCTCCAGGGAGACAGGCATTCAGGTGGAACTAAAGTCCCCAAACCTCACGAGACGAGTCAGCAGGCACACAGGTAACTTTGCCCGATGCGGGGTCTCCTGACGTCACCCACGCATGGGGCCACCTGAGAACCCTGCCCATCTGGCCCATGCTCGCCAAGTTGCTGGGTCCCTGTCCATGCATACTCTACCCGCCACGAGCTTCAGGGCCCAGCCACCCCTGCAGTACCACCGCCAGGTGTGGCAGCCGAAGACCCCAGCCCACCTGAGCCAGCCTCTTTTCTTCCCCCACCAACCAGCCGTCCCTATCCTCCCTCCTGCTCCCCGTGGAGAGGCCTTCCCTCCCTGCCACCAAGTTCGGCCAAGCCCTCCACCAGTTCGAGGCACTCCTGTCCAGAGCTACCCTCAGCAGGCCCACCACCGACACCCAGCTGTCCAGGTGCAGAGCAGGGGTCAGCAGGGCTCCCCGGGTGCCCAGCATGAGGAAGCGGGAGCTTGGAGCCAGGCTGGGGCAGGGAGTTGGGGTCTGCAGGCCCAGCCAGACCCCTCTCCTGCAAGAGACTCTGTGCAGGCCCTCATGAGGCGGGTCAGTGTGTGGGACTCCTCCTGGCCCTCGGTGAATTCAGGGACAGCACAGGTCCCCTCCCAGGAAGCGGCGTACCCACCATGCATTACCAGTCTTCTCAGCGGGGACCAGCCCTTCACTGCAAGTGACAGAACTGGGTCTCGGATATGCCAGCCCCTCCCGAGTCTCAAGGCCCTGCTGGCGCAATGCCACGGTTGGCACTCAGGCGGTACAGAGCTGGTGTCCAAAGTAAGGTCCTGCCAAGGTCTGGGGGTTCTGGGTGTTTTAAAGCCACGCACACACATTCAGCTCTCCCTCAGAGACGGCAACCCCAGGCCCAGTTTCACCCATCTCAACATCCAGCGTCCGGGGGAGGCACCTGAAGTCTTCTGACCACCGAACCCTGCATTGGGCCTGAGGCAGCACGCAGCGGACACGTGATGCCTTTGACAGCGGATGGATGGGCAGGTGCCATGCAGCCTAGGACCCCGAGGACAGGGCGTACGTAGGCCGGGAAGCGCTGAGCAGGAGCCAGCCCTCCATCGCAGTCCCACAGCAGCGTGGCTGTTCGAGCCTGGCTGAACTCAGCCAAGACTCAACCCACGTGTCGGCCACCTGCGTCCCCCGGGACCAGATCAACATTCTGTCCATGACTGGCCTCCATCTGCAGCAGGGGACAAGCGGCCACATGGGTCCTGGGGGACCTTGGAACAAAACTGGGCTGCGGGGACCCTCCCAGCCAGCCTGAGCTCAGAGGAGCTGCACCTGGCTCTCACTGCCCTGCATCCTGAAAACCATCTCACCACGATGCCCGCTGCGCCAGCAAATGCTGCTGTGTCCTCCCTCTCAAAACCCTGGCCCTGCCACCAAAATGTTCCAAGCTCCAACCACAGACCCCGGGGTTTCGCCTCCTGGGAGGCTTCCAGGTCTACCCCACAGCTCTGGCATTCAATGCACACTGCTCTTATAACCTGCGAGGGGTCCTGCATGACCTCAACCGCAACTGCCTCCACACCTGGCACTCCCGACTCCCCTCAATGCCTCACGTCCCTAGAAATGGCACCACTGTGCGGGCCCAAACCACAGGGTCACCCCAAGCCCCTGCTCCAGGCCTGTCGGCCACGGCTCTAACCGGCTCCTCCATCCCCCGGAGTCATGGCCATGGCTGCCTCTGCTTCCGTCTCCAAGTGGACACGGATTCCCCTCCTGCCCCTGGGGTCCGTCCTCACCGGCCACCACGACCCTCACTCAGCACTCACAGCCTCTGAAGGATGCTCACCACTATCAGGACATGCCCAGCACCACTGGCCATGCCCTGCCTGGCTCTGTCACCTACCAGCCCCCTCCTGGCTGCCAGACCTCAACGTCCAGCTCTTAACTGACCGCCCCACCCCCTGCCAGTGAGCCCCACCCTGGGGCCTTTGACCACACTGTTCCCCTGGCCTGACAGGTCCTCCTCCACCTCCCCACCGGCTGCTCCTTCCCATGCACAAGTCCACCTACAGCTTCCCCCCGGAGGGCCTTCCCTAACCATGCTGGCCAGGGACCCTCTGCATACCTGGAACCTGCCCATCAGCACAGGCCCCTGAATGTCCTCCCCCAGCCCCGTGCTCCTCCGGAGAGGGGTGTGGGGTCACAGCAGGGGCTGGCTCTGACCGACCAGGCCCCGCTCTTGCTCAGCAGAAGCCCGGACGCTGCAGTCCCCATCAGGGTGGACGGCACGGTGTCTGCCTCCCAGGCAGACGGAGGAGCCGGGCTGTGCTCGGGGCACAGAGACAAAGGCAGGCTGACCATGAGCGCCCGCAATTAATCTCGGTCAACACCGTGGCAGGGCGCGTCATCCGCCCAGCAATTTACATTTTTATTAAATTACACAGGAAAATTACAAACATTATTACTTCCCTCAGTCCTTTAACCCTTTTCTCTACCTGTTCTCCGCACGGCTGCCCCATCCTGCCCACAGATGACTGTGAGTCCCCACCCCCCCCCCGCCTGCCTGTCACCCCCAGAGTGATGGCAAGGCCTCCATCCACCCCCGCCCGTCACCTCCACAGCAACACAGAGGCCACTACCCCACTCCCGCCCACCTGTCACCTCCACAGTGACCAACAAGCCACCACCCCACTCCCACCTGCCTGCCACCTCCACAGAGACAGCTGGGCCCTCCCCGCAAGGGCCAGGCCCAGGATGTGCTGCCCAGAGGCAGAGCCTCTCAAGCAGCCCCCCACCAGCCTCGCCTTTCCTCTCCGTAAGCTGGGAGCAGTGAAGCGCTGGTGGGGTCCCAGCCAGTCCCACCTGTGACTCTTCCAACCCACAGTCCCGACTCGGGCTCCCCAAACCCCTGGGGCCTCCAGGAAGACCCTCCCTCAAAGGCAGCTCCTTGTCCCACCCTGGGCTTCAGACTCCAGCAGCTCAAGAGTACGAACAGATAGTGGGGTGAAGGCTCAGCACACCCCCAAAATGGGGGCTCCCACCCTTGGGGGCATCCACCCATGGCACCCAGATACAGGCTTCTTTCCCCTGCTAATGTGAAGCTGGGCAGTGCCAGGACACAGGGCAGGTCCTGCAGTCCCTGGGCACCCCTAGTCCCCAGAGCCCAGGTCCTAGTCAAGAAGATTAACGAGCCCCCAACACGCTCGGGAATGGCCAGCCACTGGCAGGAGGACTAGAAGGAACAAGCAGAACCGGCCACAGGGACCAGTTAGGGTGAGGCCACGGGAGCCAGGCGTCTGGGGAGGCCCCTCAATGAGCCAACAGCCAAGGGAGACCTGAAGGGGCAACGGCAGAAGGGCATTTGGGGGAGGGGACGTCAAGTGCGAAGCTGTGACGGTTGAAGACATCACATCAGTCAGCACAGCTGGTCCCCAGCAAGCCGCAGGAGGGCAGGGAGGGCAGGGCAAGGATGCACGCCAGGGCCAGGGCCGGGACTCCACCCCTAGGACCACAGCAGAACGGGAGGAACTAAAGAGAAGGGCGGCATGGTCCTGATCCGGTGCTTAGAATGGGCCAGCACTGGTAGAGCCAAGGGACCCTGCGTGGCCCCCAACACCACATCACCCTGGGCTGTTGGCCACACCCTGCCTGGAACCCACCCCCCAGAAGTGGCCTAGGCTGCTGTCCTGACTCTCAACTGTCTCTACATGGACACTACAAGATGCACATTTATCAGAAAACACAGGTACAGGAGAGGACCTCCTGAATGGGGAAATCAAGGACGGCTCCCTAAAGGAGGGGACGTCTGGACACAGCAGCAGCCACAGTCCCACCTGGGGGCACCCGTTCCGTGTTCATCTGTACCGGGAACTGACACATATTTAGTCATGAATGAACCAGGCCAGAGAGTCAAGATTTTGATTATTTTCACCTTCCCTGTCACGCATTTTGCACTGACAGTGTCAGGGCTAGGGCTCGGGAGATGTAGCAACAGTTAATTTCGATGGCTCTCTCCTGCCTTGGCTCTTTTTCGGTTCCAGGTTTCACGAGCCCCCATGGAGGACGGAGGCAGGCAGCTGGTGGGACAGGCTGCCAGGGCTGCCAGCAGCTCCTGGATGAACACCTGGTGGGTGCAGCCAGGCCAGCCATGCGATGCCAGAGTGACAGAGGTCCCGCCAGAGCCCCCGTCCTGCCTGTGGCCTTGGTCTCTGCTTGAGGGAGGCCACCAAGGCCAAGGCTGGGGCTTCTCCAACCCCAAACTCCAGATCCCTCCACGAGGATCCACGCCAGTCCCAGGGAGGGGCCTGAAGTGCAGTGAACGAACCAGGTACCCCCAACTGCTGACCACCCAAGGGCACACAAAAACCCAGCAGGGCTTTGGTCCAAATGTTCCACCTCCTTCCCAGCAGCTACAAGTAATTAGTACCTGACAACTGGCCCTCCACAGAGCAGCTAGAAGGAGACAGTTTCCTCACTCACCCGGTGCGGACACCGGAGCCCATAACCTCCAGGGCACATCCACTTTCATTTTCTCGGCCACTGGCAGTGGTCCCAGCTGCATGAGGGCTGCCATGCTCGCTAAGCTGGACAGAGCTGGAGCCTGGGGTAGGGAACCCACCTGCCCACACTGCAGCTCCAGCACTGGGCCTCATGATTCTGGCCAACTGTCCCCAGGCACACGGCCCAGGGGTGCAGGAGGCAGAGCCCACTCTGAATGGCTGTCACTGCTCCCCTCTTCCCCAACTCCACATCCGCTGCCCAACTCTGCTGGGTCCACACCAGGCACGGGGCCCACACGGAGGCGGTGTCCCATCACCACCACCAGTGCGTTGGGACAGGAAGCCCAGTGCCCATAGAGCGTCGAGGGGACCTAAGCCCAGAAAGTCTGCGGCAGAAGGCAGCACCCAGGCAGCCACGGGTCAGAGTGGGCAGCTGGTTGCTAAGGGGTACAGTGGTGGGGCCTGCCTGGCTCCTGAGGATGGAGGGGCGTCCGTGGCCAGGCGGCAGCGAGAACTCCACCCGGGGGAGCCACAGAGGGCGCGACGCAGCAGAGAAGCATAGTCCTCGGAGGCCCGGGAGGTGGGAAGGAGAGGGCTCCAGGGCCCAGGGCCTGGGATCCGGCCCCGTCCCAACCTCCTGTTGGGAGCCCCCAGAGAAAGGAACCAAGGACTCCGCTTCCACCTTCGTAAGAGGAATCTAAGCCTTGGGCGGGTGCCCAGGGTTGGGGGTTTTGCCAAGAAACCTCCAGTTTCCCCCACTCTGTAGTTGCTGAGTCAGGAGCAAAGGGGCGGGACCCCAATCTCAGCCCCTTCCGGCGGCGAGGGCAGGAAGCTGCACCCCACAAGTCTCTCCATATACCAGGCTAGATAGACCCCAAGCTGCAGAACCAGCCCCTCCCCACTCCTCCACCCAGGGAAGAGACACACCACAGCCTCCGTACATGTCGGTGCCAGAGGGGGCTGGGAAAAAGGGAGGCCCAGGGCAGGGTGGGGGCAGAGCTGTCCACATTTGGACTGCATGGGCCCCAGCCTACCGGGTCCCTGGGGCCAGCTTCAAAGGGCAGGGGACGCTGGACTCAGGCCTACAAGGATGGAAAAAGAAGGGCAGAGCAGGCACACACGCCAGGCAGAGGGAACGGTGTAAAAGGCAGCACAGAGGTGGGGCCACCTGGGGCATGGCCTCCGGGGACCTCAGCAGGACCAGGCCCCATGAGGAAGGGCTGCGTCCTGTGGGGAGGGTCTATGGGGACATGCCCACCCCACTGTGGTAGGGTCACGAGGGCCAACGACCGGCCAGAAGGTGAGAAGGCGCCAGAGGAACCCATCTGGTGACCCAGACGGCCGGCCCCGCCTTCCAGGAGGAAATACTCTTTCCCACAGTTGCAGAAGATCCTCTTTGCTTGAAGGAAGAATGCAGGCTCCCTCAGCTCAGTGCCACGCCCGGCTGGGGACGGGCAGATGGAGGGCTGGTCCCAAGGCCCGCAGGCCCGTGACAGTCCACCAAGTGCACACGCATCTCTCCTCTGGTCACTGAGAAAGATGGGGATAGGACAGGGGACGTGAGCCCTCAAGCCCAAGTCAAGGCTGCACCCAGAGACTGGTCTCACTTACTAGCCCTGAGCAATTTCTAGGTCCTAGGATGGTTCCAGAACTAGCTGCCCCTGCAACTACTCCTCCCAAGAAAATGCTTCTTCCCGTGAGACAGAACACTCATGCCCTCCTCACATTCCTTCGCCCCACACTCAGCACCCCCTATTCCAGGGGCTGCAGGATGCTGATGGTTCAGAGGGGACCCCAGCCAGCACCCTTCCCTGCTCCCAGGCAAGAAGTGAAGGACAGGCCTCACTTCAGTGAACCCTCACAACCACCCGGGCAGCAAGTACCCTCACCCTACTTCACAGATGAGAAAGTTGAGACTCAGAGACAGACTCGCTGTCCCAAGTCACACGGCATGTAAAAAGGCTGCGTGGGGCCCTGAACGGTGGGCCGCAGACAGCTTCCCGGGCTCCAGGGCAGGAAACCCCTCCAGACCTCCCAAGGCCAAATGCTCTCGGCCCGAAATGCCTCCTAGGGCAGGGCAAGTGGAAACCCCATAATCTGCTGGGGCCTCTCTAGAAGGAGGTCCCCCCCACCGCCTGGGCCGTGGGATTGGGTTTCCTGGCCTCTAATCAAAGGATTACCGGACAACCCCCGGCACCCACACGTGCCTGCATCCACAGCCATGCCACCCACATCACTCACATCCAAAGGGAAGGTCACTGCAGCGGTGGCAGGGCCACAGACACCACCTGTGCTCCACCTGCTGAGCCAGCCAGAGCAGGAAGGGCCAGGAAGGCAGGTAGGCAGCCTCCTCCACAGTGCTGTCCACTCTCCTGTGGGGCCAGGTTCCCCCAAACCCACCAGGTCAGGGCAGCCCACACCAGCCATCTCAGCCCTGGAGACCACACATGGCCCTGCAGGAACCACAAGGGCCTCCTCCCGCAGCCCCACAGCCCCACCACCTGCCTGGGCTCACAGCAGCTCCCAAGCAGTCCCTTGCCCTCACCCTGCTGTTATCACTCTGCCTGCACCGCCCCACTGTCCCCTGCTGACGGCAGGAAGAGGCCACACAGCACGCTGTCCCAAGTGCAGGCCTCTGGGGCCTGACCACCTGGGGGACCCCTGCGCTCTATGCCTCAGTTTCCTGGCAGGGAAAGGGCAAGGATCGGCCCCTCCATGCCCACAAGCTGTATGGCCTTGAAGAAATCAGTTCAGCCTCCCTGAGCCCAGGCCTCCTTTGTAAATGGGGGCAACTCCCTCCCCCAGGGTTCTAGGAGGACAATGGGCTTGGCACAAGCTGGCACCGGGGCACCTGGTGCACTGTGGCTTGCTAGTCCTTGGCCCGGACCCCCGCCCCTGCCCTCACTCTGGCCTGGGATCCACAGTGGGCCCGGGGCTTTCTCCAGTCTGATCTCATAGTTCAGAACCCACTACCCACCAAATGCCAGCACGAGGGCCCCCACCCCAGGCCCAGCAGAGAGCCTTCAGGGAGACGCCTCCCCATTCGGGGTCTTCACGTCCCCCAGCCAGCAACACCCACCACAGGCAGGCTCCAGCTGGTCAGATGCTCTGACCACCCCTAACCCCCGGGTTGGGCTTCACAGACCCTGGAGCACAGCAGACCCTCAGCAGGTGGGGCCAGGCCAGCAGTGGGCAGAGCCTCAACAAACCCAAGCTCAGCCCTGCCCAGCCAGGCCCCAGGCAGTGACGCTGCCAGTCACGCACCCAGCTCCCAGGCCACACTGCCCAGTACCTCTACCTCCCAAACTCCGACCTCCGGCCAAGACCCAGAGGAGGGGTGGCAACAAACAGTCACACACCAAGACATTCCCGTGCCACCACGTACACCCCACGGTGCTCCCCGAAGGCGGGAAGAGGTCAGCGCCCTGAAGAGCTCCCAGAAAGAGAGGAGCTCTGCCACCAGGTGTGTGCTGGCCAAGCTGCAAGCCGGTCCAACCCTGGGCGACCCACGCCCACGCCTCCTCCAAGGTCCTGGCCTGGGCCAGGAAGCCGGGTGGAGACTGGAGGGCGGGGGCCTATCTCACCCAGAGTTGCTAAAAAGAGCCAACGGGGAAGTAAAAATAGGAAATAAAAATAAAATGGCTCCAGCCAGGCCTGGTTGTTTGTGTAGGAAGCAAGGCCCCTCCCCAGCCAGCAGGGAGGGCTGGGCTCCAGGTCCCTCGCAGAGGAGGAATGTCCCCCGACCCTAGCAGCCCCCAGGACTCCAACCACGTGGCAGAACCCCATGCTGGAAGTGGCTCAAAGAAAAGTCCCAAGAATCTGGATTCGAATCCCGACTCTGCCGTTAACAGGCCACATGATATCAGGCAAGAAGCTGAGCCCCTCTCGGTGGCTCGGCCTCCTCATCAGCACTGCGGTGCAGGGAAGGAGGGAGCGTGCCGCGCTGTGCTGAGCACACGCTCCAGGTACCACCGCCCACAGCGGGGCCTGCGGTCACAGCTCCGGCCACCCATCTCTCCCTGTCCCCACCAGGGTCCTCCCATCTGCGCCCTCACTCCGCCCCAAGGTGGGCCATCAGGAGGTGAGGGCACGAGGCCAGGGTCAGGAGACAGCCTGGCTGTCAGCTGGCCCCGCTTGCCAGCCGTGCCGCTCTCAGACCTCAATTTCCTCATCCACACAATTAGAGGAAGCCTTCCTTCCTCTCCTTTCCTGCGAGGCCTTTCCAGGGTTCACATGAGGCTCATTCGCACTAAAGTGTGCGTGACTGACCCTGGCTTCAGGATCGGCTCAGCTCATTCTCCCAGGGCACAGAATTCCTCAGAAGACAGGCTCCTTGCTCCTGGAGCTGACACACCGCAGCTAGAGGCCCAGGGAGGACAGTTTGGGCCACAGCTCAAACATCCAATCCACCTGCCCAGCCTGGATGGCGTGCGGCTTCTGCACTGCGGCATCGCTCAGTCAGGCAGCTGCAGGACAAGATGTGGGTCAAGGCTCATGCACCGAGACCATCTGCTTAGGTGCCTGCACAAAGGGATCTGAGTGCTTCGGGTGGTCGATGATACCTGCCACGCTGTGGCCAGAGGGCAGGCAGTGAGCCGGTGCCACGTGAGCCCCATTGAACCAAAACATACTGCTTCAGAGTGCTCCCTGGCACTTCCTAAAGCCCCTCGGCCCTCACTCCTGGCTTGACAATTATCACCCCTGGGCCACTTCCTGGGAACTGGCTGAAAGGTCAGGGGGTGACATCACTGGTCTGCCCCAAACCACCATCCCCACAATGGCCAAAGTCTTTCTAGACCATATATCTGCCTGCAGCCCTCCACAGCCCCCTACAGCTCCCCATTCTCCTGTCCTGGACCCCCAGCCCTCAGGACCCTTAGCTAAGGAGGGAGCCAGACACGGGCAGCGGCCAATCTCAAACCTGGACTCGCAGGCGCGGGCCATCAGAAGGTGTGGGGCACAAGACACACAGAAGCACACACAGGCACACACGCCAACACAGCACGGGCACAGGGAGACACATGAGGATGCAGGTGCACATGGACACACGCTCACACAGGGACAGAGGACAGACGGACACAGACATGGGTGCACACAGACACAGGCTCAGACATGGACACAGATGTGCACAGAGGAACACACACGAACGGGTGCACACAGACAGGCTCACACAAGGGCATAGGCGTGCACACTCACATACACACACAGGTTCACGCAGACAGGCTCACACAAGGGCATGGGTGTTCACAGACATACACACACATGGGCTTACACACACAGACTCACACACACAAGCACACACAGGCTCACACAAGGGCATGAGTGTGCACAGACACACGGGCTCTCACACACATAGATGCACACACACAGACACACACACACACAGGCTCACACACAGACTCACAAAAGGCCATGGATGTGCAGAGACACACACGGGCTCACACACAGGCACACGTACACTCACACAGGCATGGCACCCACACAGGCTCACACACAGGCTCACAGGCTCACACGCTCACACGCAGACAGGGGCTCGTGGGCACAAACCCTGGTTGGAACCCCAGCCACACACGTAAGCCTGCCTGTCCCTTCACTCCATGCTGTTCTGGCTCCAGGTGCCCAGAGGAGGGTCTGGGGAGGACGACACGCCCCTGAAGGCCAGGCAGGGAGGAAGGAACAGCGCAGAAGGTGCCATGCCAGCCACCTCAGTCCTGGCCTTTCTGTCAAGAGCCCTCCAGGCTGCGGAGCCTCTGAGCTGGCCAGAGGGCATGAGAGGGTCCCCATGGACAGGGCACAGGCAGGCAGGGCCCTGAGCCCATGGGGCCAACCCCAGGCAGGTGACCACCAAACCAGCCCTGCCCCGACGCCAGGCACACGGGCGGCGACCCAGGTCCGGCTCCGAGTCCCCAGGTCCCTGCTGGTGTGGGCACCACCAGTGCCAAGCAAGGCGTCCACAGCAGAAGGCAGACAGCAGTGGTGGCAACAATCGGCTCCTTGTTCTCAGAAAGGCGGCCAGGCAGACCTGAGGGAGGGCACAGGGGTCAGCAGTGAGGGCAGCACGGGGGCCGTCTCCAGAGTCCTGGAGGGAGGATCTCTGGGCTCTGGGGAACCCTGGAGACTTCCAAGTACCAACAGAGGCCTGCTCGCTCCCCCAGCCTCACCCGCAGGGCTGGGCAGAGTGCAGGGGTCTGGCCCCAGGGCCAGGCTGGGGTGCTGGCTGCAGGGTGAGGGGCACCAGCTGCCCCCTCCGATAACGAGTTCGCAGCTTATCAGCCACATCCAGGCTGCGTGGGCTCCGGCAGCCAGCCCCTCCCCTACCCCCACCAGCAGCCGGCAAGCATCACTGCTTCCTAGGCAGGAGGCCTAACTGTCCACACGCAGGCAGGTCCTGGCCACTGACTGCGGCCAGACGCACACGGGTACACGCCTCGCCCAGCCAGCAAGAGTGGCAGTGACCCCTCCTGTGACCCCATGGCCTGGGGGATGCAAGCCCAGGTCAGAGGGACCCAGACGCCACTTGGGCTGGAGGCCCGTCAATCTGGGACCAGAAGTGGCTTGTGTCCTGCAGCCAGGGGGCCCGTGACATGAGGAGGCCCTTCCAGGACCACAGCTGGCATTTGTTCTTCAAAAACCACGTCCTACAGCAGCCACAGGGAGCCAGGAATGAGCCAACAGGGGTTGAATGCCTGGTGATGGCTGTGCCCCCGCACACCTGCCCATTCTGCCAGCCGGAGGGAGGCCCAGGGAGGCCCCGGGACAGCGCAGCATAACCACGCACCTATCTTCTGTCAGGACTCCTGACACCTCCGTCCCTCCCTGTGGTCACCGCCCAGCGTTTCCCTCCATGCCCTTCCTGAGCCCTACGTCGTCCGTGGCTGCCGCTGACCGCCTATCTCCCCCACTGGCCTGGCAGCCCACGAGGGCAAGGACCTGCCTGTCACATCCTCAGACCAGCTCTGGACAGAGGGGCCCTCCGCGAGCACTGATGATGCAGTGACCCATCTCTCCCCTGCCACCGCTCAGGGCTGGCACGCGGCCACCTGAACCGAACGAAACCCGTCTGTCTCGTTTCTTTTTGGAGAGGTTCGAGTTTTGCATTCTACACCTGCTCCAAGGACACCCAAGAGTCTGTGGGCGACCCCCCGGGGGGAGGCGCACTGCTGTCTGATGCAAGGGAAGGCAGAGTCAGCGAGCTCTGCCCTGGAAGCTTTGATGACGCAAAGCAAAGACACAGGTGTCGAGGACGAGACACTGGCTTCTCCCAGGCCAACTCCTACGCATCCTTCATGACCCGGTTCAAAAGCCCCGACTCTCTGCATGCCAGGGTGAGCCACTAATGCCTCCTCCGTGTCCCTTCTGCCTCCAGTACCTCCTCCCACCACCACACTCACACTATCTCCACCCCAGACTGGGGTCAGGGATACCTTACAGGTAAGACAACTAAGGCCCAAAGAGAGTTAAAACATCTGGTCCAAGGCCATACACCATCAAGTGGCAGCACTGGGGTCCATCCTAGGCCACCTGACCCCAGGGACCACTATCGCCCACTTCAGGGCTAAGCCTGGCTCTACTGAGCCTTGCTGGTGGCCAGGAGGAGCCTGATGGATGTGGGTGGACGGACGGACAGACAGATGAACGGACGGACAGACAGCAGGCAGGTGGGAGGCACGCTACTTCTTCCCTCGTGGCTGGCCTTGACCCCCACACCACTACAAGTGTCAACAAGACGTGCTTACCAGCGGAGGAAGGAGTCAGGTCCCCAACAAGGCCAGGCATTTGGGGCTGAGCACCCCTCCCTCTCTCAATGTAGGAATCTGAGTTCAAGGACTCTCAGGCTCTGTTCAGCAGCCGGCGGCAGCCACATCTCAAACACACTGAGCGATGATGGGGCCTCGCCACAGGCAGGGCCCCCCCGCCACCAGCCCTGAGCCTCACCCTCAGCTTCCACCCAGGGCCCCCAGGGATTCCAGCTGGCCCAAGGAGTCCTCAAGGACAGTCCCAGACCCTCCCATCTACTCCCACCCCCCGAAACCAACACCGAGCCAGACACACAGCAGGACTTCCCTTCCCTGGAAACTGGACCGGCCTCCAGAAGGAGGGGAATTCAAGTCATGATTTGAGAAATCAACTTTGCAAGGAACAGGCTCCCCCGTCACATTTCTGAACCTGAGGGTGGAGGGGATCAGTCGGCTGACCGCATGGATTTGTGCCACAAACTTCACGAGGCTTACGCGGCACCTGGCACCGTGGGCTCAGCAGCCACGGAGACCTAGAGCCAGCTCCGAGCCATGAGAGGGGGTGCCTGGAGCCAGCCCTGTGTTAAAAAAGACGCTGAGGTCTGACGGCCCCACGGGAAGAGAAGCAGCGCCCATTCGGTGACGCCCGCCGAGGCTCCGGCCGGCCACAGGGTACAAAGGCGCACTTCCCGCCGTGGACTCTGCCTGGCATCCTTCCTTCCATTTTCCAAATGAGGAAATCAACACCAAAAGGGAGGAAGGAATGTGTTCCAAGTCACAAAGTCCACAAAGTCCATGTGGCAGAGAAGACGCAGGCTGTGAGAATGCCCGGGTGCACTGTCTGCAGGGGCCTGGAGACCAGCTCTTACGCTGCCAGTAAGGGGTGGCGCCCCCTGTGATCCCAGCCTCGGGAGAAGCTGGGTCACACAGGATACAAGGGCGGGGGGCTCTGACCTTGTGCCCAGGGGACTGAGGGGAGGGAAGAGGAAGGCCCCGCTGCCCTTCTAGTCCTCACCCCTCCACTGGCCCGGGACGGTGCGGGCGGTGCTGCCCGCCAGGCCCGCCTCACCACTGTCTGCACCCAGAGTGACCTGCTGACGAAGTCCCCACCTCCCTGCCCTGCACCTCAACCTTGATCTTGGGCAGAAAGTCCACGAAGGGGTGGGGAAGGGAGAGCTTCACCGCCTCCCGTGGACTCTGCTCACGGTCAGAGCTTTTTTCTTTCCTCTGGGTGGGGAGAGGGCGAGAAGCCATCCAACAGCCTGGCACTCACACAGGGGCCTCCAGGCAAATGGCGCCGAAGCTGCCCACAGGGAGAGGCAGGGACCGAGGCAGGACCACAGGACACTACAGGGATAGACCAAGGGGTACAGGAATAGGTGGTGGGGAAGAGCCCCGGCCGCTCCTCCCAGCGGCAGGCACACCCCGGGAGCCGGAGCCCGCAGTTGGGGTACCACACAAGGGCACCAGTGGGAGTCACACTCCAGACCTGGGCAGGAAGGAGAGGGGCCATCAAGCCAGCTGGGGACGGCCAGGCTGCAGTGAGGCCCACCCCCAGCCTGAGCTGCTCACAAGGTTAATTAGTCCCAGGCCAGCTGACCGTAGCCCCATGCTCACAGGGGTCCGCACCAGCACAGAGCTGGAAGCCAGCCAGCAAGGGGCAGGCCAGAGGAGCCTGGTCACACAGTCAGCTCCTTCAGAAACCCTCCAGGGAAGCCCCCCGCACAGACATCCCTTCCCTGTACCCTTGGCTGGAACTAGATCCCCCTGGAGAGAGTCTACCCACTCTCTCTGCCTTGATTCCTTCCCCACTCCCACTCAACAAACTCCTACTCATCCCTCAAAGCCCAACTACATCACCTCCTCTGTGAAGCCTCCCTGACCTCCCCCAGGCAGTTTACGGGTGAGATAACTAAGGCCCAGTGAGGTGAATTTGCTAGCCTAGGGCCATACAGCCTGTGACTCAGAGGGGCGCTCACTCATCGCATGGGGCAGCCTACCTCACCAGTTAGTTTTAGACATGAGAAAATCTGTGACAGGTGCCTAATGAGGGATGACAAACTACAGAGCCACTTGACACCAGGTGGAGGCCTGGCCTCCGTGCTGGGGACAATGTGGTGCCATAGAAGGTTCCAGGCAAGGGAGGTCAGTGCCCAAAGAGAGAAGGACTAGCCTGGCCTTGAGTGATAACCATCATGGAGACTGATGCCACTCATCAGTGGCCCCTACTGCCTCTGCTCTGCCATGCCCCTAGGCCACCATTTCCCCATTGTAAGCTTCACATCCCAAAAGTGCTTCACCACAATACGCCCAGTACACATCCAGACCCAGGCCCACCCTGGCTGGCTCAGAGCCCATGGCGTCCTGGACCCCAAGCAACCCAGACCCTACCCTAGCCCAGGTCCTGTCCCCTCAGCTGGGGAGGGCATAGAGCCATTTTCCAGGGAGCTGGTCCCCAGTGTGCCACCCTGACCAATGGCCAACAGCACATCAGAACAAAGGCAGGGTGACGGGAAGGCAAGGCAGAGGCTTTGACAGCCAGAGGACCCCCAGAGAAACTGAAGCCCAGGGAGGGGAAGGGACCTGCCTGGGGCTACACAGCAGCCTGATCAGAGAGCAGCCCCACCATGCAGAAAGCTGAGTTCGAGGGACGGCTGGGCACACACCACCACCGCCACAGCCTGTCCTATCACTGCAGCAGTCACTGACACTGCTGCCCAATGCCCAGTCCTATTTCTGAGGAGCAAACGGTCACCAAGGTGGTCCTCTGGACATCACGCCTGGGTTGACGGGAAACCAGGAGATGGATGTGGCCAGCCAGCCTCTCTCCAATGCACCAGGCACATCCTCCCCAAGCACAGGTGCTGAAGCCACTGCTGACAGTCAGGAGAGGTGCTTTTGATTCCACTCTCTAAGTCAAGCGAGCCCTTCCGACACATCCGTACTGGGTACTGCAGGGGTGCCCACACCTCAGAAGGGCCCTGCAAGGGAGGTTGGATAGGTGGCTGGCACGTGGAGAGCTCCCACCCGCCAGGCACCTGCACCAGCAGCGGCCTCAACGCCAAACACAGGTGTGGGATCACCCCACGGCCCTCAGGTGGGAGAAAACTGGGCAACAGTCAGGCACAGACCCAGCAGGCTTGCCAGCGGGAGCTGAATGCAGGCTCTGGGCAACAAGTTCAAAGCTGCAGCCCCACTCCAAGCCCTATACCGTGCACACTAAGGGGGCTGTGGGGCACCAAGGACGGCAGGTAGGCTCTGGCTGCAGAGGCAGGCTGAGCCTGCACAGGCGGAGAGGGCAGAGCAGGCAGAGGGAGTCCCGGCAGAGGCACAGGGTGGCCCAGGCCCAAGGGCGCCCGATTCAGAGGCGCTGGAACACAGCAGCTGTTGGGAGCCCACCCCAGCGACTCCAGCCACCTGTGCTGTCACTGCCTGACCTCTGCCCAGGGCCAGTGTGGACACTTAAGCTAAATTGGTCAATTACAGGATACTTAGATCCCTCCCCGGGGCTTCCCAGCCTCACTGCATTCTGGGCTGCAGCACCAGGAAGCCTGTTGAATCAGTAACCTCATTACAGCCGGCGGCCGCACCCGGGGTTGTCTTTGAACTCCGAGGGTTTATCCATGGCGGCTGGAGGATTTACACACGGCCTGGCCCGGGCCCAACTCACTCTCCCCTCCCCTCAGCGCCGGAGGCTCCAGACCCCGCACGCACGGCAGCAGCCTGAGCCGACACCCATCACCCCCAGCTCTGGCCCCAGGTACAGCTGGGGAAACCGAGGCCCAGCTGGACACTACTATGGCTTAGACGGCCAATAGAGGTGCAGGGAGGCCAGGCACGGCCTCTGGGTCACCCCAGAGGTAGGTCTGTGACCAAGGGCTTCCCGGGGTCCCTTGCCTCAGCAGGCAGCGCCTAGAAGAGGCGACGGAGCTGAAGCCAATCATCAAAGACAGATGTGGGCTGTGCAGGGCAGACCCCGTGGCAACTCCTCACACAGAGACCCTGAGAGGCTCTCATCCCCTCAAGGACCCCTCAATGTCTCACTCCCCAGCCCCAAAGTCTGGTCCCCTCCACAGTCTCAGCATCCCTGACCCGGCCACAAGAGGCCTGGCTGCTCTGCTTCCCCTGGGCAGCCTGCCCCACACTTCATCCAGTGCCCGGGGAGGGGAGGCGGAGCCAGGGCCAGGGCAAAGATGCCTCACCCATACCCATGCCCAGGAAAGACAGCCCCCAGGCCAGCCCAGGGACCTGGCCTACGCCCCTAGGAAGACGCTAGGAATCCTCCACCCACCCCCAGGCTGCCACGCTGAGGAGCCCAGCCAGGGCAAGGGTGCACGGCCATTCATAGGGGCCCCAAGGCCCACCTGAAACCAGTGAGCCACCTGGAGAGTCACCTCCGCCTTCCAAGTCTCGCCTGGCTGCCGCCAAGCCACCCTCTGCACAATGCTGGATGCCTCATTCCAGCCAGGAGCACCATGCTGGGATCCCCTGGTCTCCAGGCACCCATGCACCTGCGCCTGGCATACAGGCCCTACCCAGCCTCACCTCCCACGTGAACCCCCTCCTGGCTCCAGCCCTGCAACCCCACCCTTGCGTCCTCACCCCCTTCACCCACTCCAGGACAGACCCTGCTGTCCCTACTGCTGGGCACCCCTCCTCCACAGGCAGCAGGACCAGGCCAGCAACCAGGGGGTGCTCCCTAAGCCACGTGTGGAAAGGCCCACCAGCAGTCCCGGCTTCCCCAGCCTAGGGCTGTCAAGGCTCTGCCAGGTCACCCTGGGAAGGCTGGGGCCGACGTCTGCATGCATGGAGTGGGCCACGTGTGCTGGATTAGGACCTCAGAAAGAACCTCACCCCTGCCCCGCCCTGGGACCCGGGGGTCCAACCTCACCCCGTCCACTCCCCCAGGTCCCTTAGGAATTTGCTGCAGACAGCGCTGCCCCGGTGGCGTGAGAAGGTGGGCAAGCCACAGCTTTCAGGCTGGGCCTCTGCTGCTCACCCAACTACAGCTTTCCAGCTGGGAGTGGGGACTTCTCCCAGCCACCACCCCAAGCCAAGGACAATCCTGGAGAGAGGATCAAGGGATCGCCACTCCTGAGAGGGCCTTCAACCAGCACAAGGGGCCGAGATGCCCAGTCCCAGGGCACAGAGCTGGCAAGGTGAGACCTCAGCCCTCCCCCAGTGTCCCCAAAGAACAAAAACGTTACTCACTCGGGCCAAGACCAGCAATGGGGCTCCCGGGAACCAGCATGGGGCACAGACCCAGCCTGGTCGGTGAGCAGCCTCTGAGGATGCTGAGGGGCAGGAGGACCTGGGGCAGCACAGCCCCCACTCTGGGGACAGGTCCTTCCAGCCCAGGTCCTTCCAGCTGGAGCTCAAGGTGGCCCCCGCTAGTCAAGCGCCTGAGAAAAAGCAGGCCCCATAGCGGGACACAAAGGCTGACCCACAGACCTCACCCAGGGTTCAGTGTCCCTATCCGCTAAGTGGGCTTGTCTCTGTGACACCTCCACAAGGTCCCAAAAATAAAGTCCCTGGCAGGCAGCAGGTGCCCACTGCAGCCATCGGCACCTTCATGGAGGCAGGGTGAGTACTGGACAAGCTGGCGAGATTTAGAAAAAAAGGAGGCGAACAAATCCTGCAGGGACCACCGTGCTCCTTGGGGGCACATCAGGACATGGGCCAGCGGCCAGCAGCGCCAGGTGAGAGCCTGTGACTCCGTGTGTGTGCGACGGTGAGCGTGAAGACACCCTGGCCCTGCACGCGGTTCGCACCCGCTCTCCCCACGGTGGCCGGGCCAATTTTCCTTAGCTGCTTTCTGCTCCATTTCACGCTCATTCAGCTGCTGAGCTAGACAATTGCTTTGTAACTCTAGGGCGCAATTTCCCTGTCTGTGAGGCGCTGGGGCACAACTGCTCAGAACATCTCGCACCAGGCTCGGGTGGGTGTGCAAACCGGGGTCCCTCGCTCCACCTGCCTCCTTGGGCCTCTGAGGAGGGTCCCTGCAGCGGCATAGGGGCTGGTCCCAGGGACCCAGCAGCAGTGAGAGCTCTCCTGTGGCAGGCCTATACCCACAGAAAGGGCTACCTCAGTGTCCCCAACGTCCTCTATTCCTGAGTCTGTTCCTCCACACCTGACAGTCCCAGCGACCATCGTGGCCTGCTCTGGTCCAGTGCTGGAAACCTGGCCCCACCCTAACCCAAGCAGGAGGCACAGAGAAGACCTAGCCACAGGCTAGCAGAAACAACCCACGAACGGGCTCCCCGAACGCCCAGCCAGCCTATGACACACGAGGCTGCCTTCTCCAGCATCTGGAAGAGCCAACAAGTGTGTCCATTTTCCAGATGGACAGCCAAGGCCCCAAGAGGCCAAAGAGCCAACCAGGCAGGCAGCGAGGACAGAAGGCTCAACCCCAGGTGGCCTGACCACCCGCCCAGCAATGCGACACCGCCTGTCGGAACCTCTTTCTGGGAAGGTGCTGATCCTGGGATCCCTGCAAAGCCACCATTACTTCCATCCTGCAGGTGACAAAGGCCCTGAATGGGAGGGGGCAGAGGAGAGGAAGGAAGGATGAAAGATGGAGCTGCACCCTATAAAATGGAAACACACAGGCAGGTGGATAAGGTGCAGGGGGAGGAGAGTGACCCCTCTACCCACACCATAGCAGCCTGAAACTGATCAGCTTAAGAATCTCAGGACAAAGGTCTGGAAGGTGACCCCCAAATGGACACCAGCCCCCAACAGCCACAAGCCATCCCCCCAGACCCTTGTAGCCCCAGACCCCAGTCTCATCCCTAGCCCAGCAAATGGCTAATTCCCATGAAAACACACCAGTTAACGGGCCACCCGTTAAGGACCCGGCCACCAAAGCCAGCTAAAAAATACAAACTCAAGCCCGGCAGAGAAGGGAAGGAGGGGCAGGTCTTGGCTTGCAAAGCCCGGGTCCCAGTGACAGTGCCCCAGCCCTGAGCCAGCTGGGGGTTGGGGAGGGCCTCTGTCCTGTGTCTGCTGGGACAGCTGTGCCCTCTTCTCCAGAGGACAGGCACTGCTCACCCCTCGAGGTCCCAACCCTGAAACATTTGACCCATGGCAAAACCAAACGTCACCCAAGAAATGAAACTCCCCAGGCAGCCTCCACTGGCACTGGGCAGACATTTAAGGCTTTCACCCCACCCCCACACCATCTTCCATGCAGCTGAGGTCTGTCCCACCCTCTCCTGATGCCAGAGCCTCCCCACATGCACGACCAGCCTCCAGGGGCAGAGGGGCACACCCCTGAGTACCCCCTGCTCCCACAGTAATTCCACAGCAAATCCTCCAGGCACCCTTTCCCAGGGGAGAAAACAAAGCTCACAGACAGAGACCTCTCGCACAGCCACGGGGAAGATGGGGCAGGGGCCAAGAGAGGGTAGTCAGAGGGGCCTCCTGGTGGAGGCGAGCCCCCCACAGGCCCTGAAGGACAGGCACAGCTGGAAGAACCACCAGGTGCTGGCAGAGCCGGGAGCCAGTCACAGAGGCTGCCCGTGTGACCAGGGCTGCCGGCTCAACCTGCACCCCACACCCCAACGGACTCAGAGCACCCGCCCCCCCACCAGCCCTTCCTAGGGGCCCAGCTCATGCCACCCACATCTGGGCAGAGGGTCAGAGCTGCGTGCTCGGGTCCAGGCCCAGCAGTGAGCCCTAGGCAAGGATGCAGGCTAGCAAGGCCAGGGCCACCATGAGACTGGGCCATTTTTCTCACCCTGACACCTCCCCAGTCAACAAACAGGGCCCCTCCAGAGTTTACCAAAACAAACACCCCGCCATCGGGCAGTGCCCACGCTAAAAGACGCCCTCGTCAGGCCAGAGCAGGACTCCAAGTCCAGCCTCCAGAGAGTCACATGACCCTGTTATTTCGGGAGGCCCCGGAATGCGCTCTATTTTGGGTCCCAAGGGCTCTGATGTCACCAGAAGCCCCTCACCCAGGCTGCAAGCTCACCCAGGTCCCTGAGTGCCCCGACTCTAAGAGTGGTCAGTGGGCCTACAGCTTTGCCAGCGGGTCTGGTGTGGTCTGAGACCTTTGGACTCCGTGGACTCCGCCTGAGTCCCACCATTCAGGATAAGGCCAGCCGGGGCCTTCTCCCCGGCAGGCGTGGGAGCACGGCCAGCCCTGGGCAGCAGGGCCAGGAGGCTGGGGCTGCCTCTGGCGAGTCCCTCGGCCTTGCTTTCCTTCCAGATCTCGATGCTGGACTCATCCCTGCCCTCATTGAGTGGCTCGGTGGGCACTGACTGGGATCCTCCCTCGGCCCACCAAGCCCAGGGGCAGTGAATGTGGGAAGGAGGAAGCCCTCTCTACCCCACACCCCAAAAGTGGCTGGGCAGCTGTAAGGGGTGGCCGAGTCTCCCCAGCAGCTCCAGGTCTGACTGGTCGGCCAGCCGGGCCAAGACAAGCCAGGCCCTCCGTCACTCACCCCCAGGAGGGATTAGGCTGTGTTGACAAAAGGGCTTAGACAAGTAGCCGCTTAAATGGACCTTCGACTGCTCTGGACTTCAGAGCTGGTCACAAGCTTAGAAAAAAATAAAATGTAATCAGAGCCCAGGACTCTCTGCTCAGCCCTGGGGCGTGGGCTGCCTGGGAGGCCATGGGCTGGTCGGGAGAGCTCGAGAACAGAAGACTCCCAGCTTCCTTGTGGCAGGGGAGTGCCCAGGGAGATCTCTGGGGCAGTGGCTCAGAGGCACGACCTCTCCTCTTCACAGGGACTCCAGCAAGCCACCATGGGGACTGGGCACCCTTGCTCCCTCACCCTACATACACCAACTCCGTGGACCATCCCTGTCCCACCGAAGGCATTAAAAACAGGGACCTGTTCGGTTCTCAGTACTCAGCTGAAGTGCGACCAGCCAGGCCCCTGCCATGTCCAGGGGCCAGACACTGAGCTGAGCATTCTCGTTCCAGAGGAATCGTCTGGGAGAGCCTAGCTCTGTATGTGCGGATGTGTGTGTGCAGATGTGTGAGTGCAAAGCTTTAATGGGGAAAGGCAGCCCCAGCCCACCCAGTCACAGACAGCGCAGCGTTCCCTCTTGCGTCACACTCAGCAGTACCACCAGCTGCGGGTGATAATCCCAAATCCACCACTTTGTATCCTGGGGGCTCAGCCTCTCCCAGCCAGTTTTCTCATCTGCAAAATGGGCATGAGCGCCCACCCCTGGAAGCTGTGCCCTGGAGCTCATTCAAGGCCTCGAGCCCATCACTCCATCATGATAGAGTCGGAGAGTAAGTGTCAGGTCTGACAAACCTGACCCACCCCTCACCCCGGTCACAGAGCAGCACACCTGCCTGTGAGTAGTAGGGGTACTCAGACTCTCACCTTCATATCCAGGAGGGGCTGGGTCCATGCTGGCTCCCCTTGATGTCCCATCTCACTAAACATCCCTGCAGTTACACTGGCTTCTGAGCACCTCCTGGAGTGGCCAAGCTGCACCCCAGGCTGTAGGGAGGGTGGGCAGCAGGGGCTAAGGATGGCGGGGTTTCATTCATAATCAGCTGTTTCAATTTCCATTCAGCACAAATCCTTCACCCGGCCCGACAGCCTGGCTGCCGTCCCGCCACCAAATTAATATCCTTCCCGGAGCTCATTTATAAAGTCTCCCCCTTCTCACTAGCTTCCAAACCCTTGGGAGAGCAATGGGTGGGAGCCCCAGTCGTGCCCTCTCCTCCTCCTCGGTAGGTCTGGGCCTGGAGTTGGCGGGCAGTCTGGGATAGGAAGTCACCGGGCGGGATGGCAGGAGGAGGAGAGAGACTGACCCTCTGCACCTCTGCGCTGTCCTGCTCACAAGTGGAGAGCCAACCGGGGAGAACACCCGGGAGTGCCAGAGCGAGGGGCCCCATTTCTGGGATGGGGTCTTCCTAGGTCTGACGTTCTGTTCATACAGCTCCCAGGGAACCCTGCCCACCCGGGCGTGGGCTGCTTTGGGGATAACAGGGTCCCACTCTGTTTCCTGGGCGGGCACACACCCAAGGGCCAGCGGCCTGCTGGAAGCCGCAGCCCGACGGGCAGGCGGCGCAGAGGCCGCTCGGGGCCCAGAGCGCCGTCCCGGTCCCCAGGCCAGGGAGGCCGGAGCCGCGGAGCGCAGAAGTTGCTCCTCCCGCTCCGGCAGGGTTCCTGCGCGGCCCGGCTGCAGCTGGGCGCCAGGACGCAGGCGGCCGCCGGCGACCGGGAGACCCCTCCTCGTCCCGGGCGAACCTGCCACCCGCCCCCCCGGCCCCGCCGCCCGCCGGCTGCCCAGCCCCGCCCGGGCGCCGCGAAAAGTTGCCCCGGGTCGACCCCCTCCGGGCCCGGCGCCCGAACTCTCGCGAAGGTTGGCGAGGGGTCCAAGCGGGGCCCGGGCCGGCGACCCCCGCGCGCGCCGCCAACGCGCCCCCGGCCCCCGCCCGTCGGCCCCTGGCCCTGTCCCCGCCCGGCCCGGCGAGCACTCACCGAGCGGCAGGAAATGTTTGGTGTCCATGTCTGCGACT
>NC_045447.1:3961455-3962813 GCF_002776525.5 Piliocolobus tephrosceles
GGGGGGGGGGGGGGGGGGGGGGGTATGGATTCCTGCTGTGAGCTGGCTGGGGGCAGTATGGATTCCTGCTGTCAGAGTGACCACATGGACACTGGAAGAGAGGAGAGCTCTTGCCTCACCAAGCCCACACCTTGTCACAACTCAGCAGAGAGGAAGAGCCAAGAGATCTTGGGGAAGCGGGCTGTCCCTCACAAGGTGGTTAGCCCCTGCAACTGGCAGTGCCAAGGAGTCGGCCACCAGGCTGGCCTCAAGAGCCCCCGACACACAGGACACACAGAGCCCCCGACACACAGTCCAGCCACGGGTCCTCTCTGCTCTCCAGGTTCAGAGAAACATTAGCCAAGCAGGCACGCTCTTACTCTGACATCGTGGGCGGGGTCACTTCCTGGGCTTCGGAGCCCGTGAGGTGCCTGGATCCGTGCAGCCTGTCTGCGGGCTGACCACGGTGCAGGCTGTCTACTCCCCCAAAATGGGTGCTCAAAATAATACGTTGCTTAGTGAAAACAAAAGGCAGTTAACGTTGCACACAAAAGGATGCCAGTTATAAATGTATACACAGAAGGAAGGAAAACAGCTCCCACCCTCCCACTGGTGAACATTAGTGGAGCGATGGGGGCTTCACACTCTCCTTTGTATTTTGCCTCTTTCTCTACAAGGAGTCTTTATTACTTTTATAATCAGAAAAAAAGTAGGGTTAGCAAGAAAGTCCCATCTGAAATCCATCTGGAACCTAACTCCTGGAACCTGCAGCCAACCCCAGCTGGCCCTATCGCCCTATCTCAGAAGCCCATCTGCAGAAACCCCCTGCCATGTCACCCCATGTGACATCCTGGAAGCCAGCAACCGTGTATCTAGAAGCCTCTCTTCTCCTCCCTAAGCAACCCCTGTGCCCATGCCCTCCTCATCACAGGGGGTTCCCAGCCACCCCTCCCCCAGGCAGGCTGCACTCCATCACTGTCATTCTGGAAACACCCCATGTCCGCTTTGCACCGATAAGAACACGCTCACCCTTCCCCATCCCGCTGCAAGGATCCTTGTCTGATCTGCCCACCCTGTCACTGGATGAGATTAATAATACACCTCATTTCAGAAGCACAGAAGGTTGCACCTGGCCGGGCGCGGTGGCTCAAGCCTGTAATCCCAGCACTTTAGGAGGCCGAGACGGGCGGATCACGAGGTCAGGAGATCGAGACCATCCTGGCTAACATGGTGAAACCCCGTCTCTACTAAAAAATACAAAAACTAGCCGGGCGACGTGGCGGGTGCCTGTAGTCCCAGCTACTCGGGAGGCTGAGGCAGGAGAATGGCGTGAACCCGGGAGGCAGAGCTTGCAGTGAGCTGAGATCCGGCCACTGCAC
>NC_045447.1:3962913-3965165 GCF_002776525.5 Piliocolobus tephrosceles
CAAAAAAAAAAAAAAAAAAAAAAAGGTTGCACCTAAATGGCCAAAATATTTGGACCACAGCACGACAAGTGAGCTCATTTTGGTGGTTTTAAAAGCTGATGCAGAAACCGCTTGGCTCTTGTTCAGGACCGTCTCTTTCCAACACAGCCGACTGGCTGGGCTCCTCCAGACCCCAGCACCCCGCCAACGCCATGCAGGCTTTGCAGCACCTCCTGTGGGTGACGGGAGGGAAGAGGAGGGAAACACAGGCCAGAGAGGGGAACAGGGGAGAGGAGGGGAACACCGGGAAGCACCAGGTGAAGCACCGGTGTCCAACACAGATTCTGGGTGCCAACCTATAGCTGCCACAGTGACCAGACACAGAGCAACAAGGGCCTGAAGCACAAGACCAAGGAGAGAAGGAGATGAGGGACCAGAGCCGCCTTCTGTCCAGGTGTCGAGGCGGCAGGTCCATGGGGAGAAGGGCAGGCATGGGGCCAGGTGGGCGGCGGAAGGGCACTGGCAGGGTGTGGGGGTCACAGGTGCTTTGGGTGCTCGGCGGGGAGCCTCTCGGAGGTTGGGGTGGCCCAGGTTTGGAAGGGCCTTGATCCCCAGGCTGAGGGGCTGCTGAAAGGGGATTCTGAGCCCAGAGGGACCTGCACTTGGGTGGCGCGTCCCAGTGTGACCACCTGAGGCGCTTCATTCTCCAGCAGAGATGGTGCAATTATTGGCTCTATTTTGCTGAGAGGGGGCTGACGCTTCCCGCTGCTGTGCTACTGTGCTACTGGGGCCTGGGAAGCCGCTAGGGCTGGTTCCAAGAGTGCAAAGCTACCCTGACCTCCTCAGGGGAGGAGCTGGGGAGCTGCCACACACACCCACCCCAACAGCCTCCAGGCCAGTTCAGCTGCTGGGACCACGGTGCCCTGCACCCCGAGAAGAGCCAGGGGCCTCACCCTGCCCTGACTGCCTTCCAGAGGACCCGAGAGCAATGCAGAGCCCTTGCCCTGGGCAAGACTCGGATGCCCAAGACCACCCTAAACGCCTTGGAAGTCTTCTCTTCCCCCGACCCTGCCCCTTCCCCCAGTTTTGTACATGGGAACTCTGAGGCTCCAGAAGAAGGGAGGGCCTTGTTCATGCCACCCCGTGTGCAGGGCCTCGCAGCCTTTCCAAGCTTCAGAAGCTTCCAGCAGTCTCTGGAGCCCAGGGAGGCTGCCGCCCAGCCCTTAACTCTGCTTTGGAGCAGGGATTAGTGCCTGTGGGGGGTCCACACGGCCTGCCTCAAGCCTGCTGTCCTCAGGAAGCCCTGGAGCTGCTTTGTCAGGGAGCCACTCGACAGGAGCCCTGGGGAGCAAAGGACTAACAGGATTTCTCTGCCTTGCCACGCCTGTGATTACCCCCTTCGGCGTCTGAAGAGGAATTAGCACGAGTCCCCTCCCTGGGCCCGGACCACCAGCCTGAGCTGCTCTGAATGGTTTCTCCTTTTACAGTCAGCCTTGCTCCTAGCTAAGCTAGATTTCCGTCCAGCAGGTGAAGGTGCTGGACGGACGGCCCAGCCAGATGGCCCTCCCCACACTGCTGGGGGCCGTGCTATGGTGCAGAACCAGTGGGGTCTGCTAAGCACTTCAGGTTAAATCCGAGTCCAGGAGGCCAAAAATGAGCGCCGTGGTGGCACCCTCCTTCCTTCCAGATTCGGTGGCAGGGCCTTCTGTGAAGGCTGCTGTCGGCATCGGGAAGCAGGTCAGGTGTCCTGTGTACCTGCCAAACGTCCTTGCTATGTTGGGTGAATGAAGCCCTCAGAGGATGCTGCTGACTTGGAACAAGTCTGTTATCCCTTTCAGGTGGACCCTCTCATCGGTGTGCTGGGTCTGCTGGGTCCTGGCAGGCGGTGTCCACAGCGCTGGGACTGCCCCCTAGCGTGTTCTCAAGCCTTTGTCCGGGGCTGCCAGTGTGTCCTGGGAAGAGATGCATGCTGTGGCTACCTCCAAGGGGACTGACACTGGTCCTCACTGGCCTCAGGTAACTTTTGGCTTCTCCCTTCTGAAATGGAACTCAGGGCCGGGCGCGGTGGCTCAAGCCTGTAATCCCAGCACTTTGGGAGGCCGAGACGGGCAGATCACGAGGTCAGGAGATCAAGACCATCCTGGCTAACACGGTGAAACCCCGTCTCTACTAAAAGCTACAAAAAACTAGCCAGGCGAGGTGGCGGCGCCTGTAGTCCCAGCTACCCAGGAGGCTGAGGCAGGAGAATGGCGTAAACCCGGGAGGCGGAGCTT
>NC_045447.1:3965265-3973328 GCF_002776525.5 Piliocolobus tephrosceles
GCAGGGGAGGGGGGAAAGCCGGGGGGGGGGGGGCTTGCGGTGGCGGGGGCCCGGGCCCCGCCCCCCCCGCCGGGGACACGGAGAAAGCCCCCGACTAAAAAAAAAAAAAAAAAAAAAATGAAATGGAACTCAGAGGGCAAGGCCTCCATGCCTCAGTTACCAGCACTCTCCAGGGTATGCCAAGATGGGTTGGAGCCCCATGTGATAAGGGAATTGTGGTTTGGCCCATGGGAGTGGGCAGATCTGGGCTCCACCACCTCCTAGCTGTGTCCTGGGACAAGTCTCGGCCCTGAGCCTCAGCTTCCTCACCTGTAAAATGGGCACCAGTAGTGGAACCCCCTGGGGAGTCGTAGGGCCAAAAAACAGGGCACAGTGCACATCTACGGCAAATCATGTACTTTTGCTTTAATAAAATTAGAATTTGACTGTGGGAAGAGGGGAAGAGAACTCCCAGACACACCCCTGATTTCATCTGTGTGGCCAAGGAAGGAGGCCGACTCTTCTCCTTCAAGCCATGTGTCCCGGACCTCTGAGCCAGCCTCCCCGGCCTGTGCCTGTGCCAGGGCCTCTTTAGGAGAAGGCACTCCTTCTGACAGCAGAAGGCCCAGTCCTGGGCCCAGCCAGCAGCTCCAGCAAGAACAAGCAGACACCAGCACCACTTCCTTGTTAGCCTCGAGCCAACTTTCTAGATGCTTACCAAGTGCTGCCCCTGCCACTGGGAAGCCACAGCTCTTGGCAGCAGTGAGACCTGTCCTGCACTTTCCACACTTCCGTAGATGAGTCATGTGCCCATGAGCCTGGGCAAGGCTCTCAGCACCTCCAAACCCCCTTTCCTCATCTGTATAATGGGGCAATAAGGTCTCTGCAAGGACCAGGGTGAGGAGGAGACCAAAGCACTGTGGGTTGTGCTACCACTGTGATTACCAAGTGCTAGCGTAGAGGAGGAAGAGACAAAATGTCCAAAGTGAGGAGAAGGACAGGACTCATGCCAGCCATGAGGACCAAGACTGCTAGTTCATGCAGGAAGAAACAGAGGTCCAGAGAGAGGAATGGACTCTGGCACCACGTGGGTTGGACCAACGGCCTGGAGCAATGGCACAATGGGTGTGACAAGACAGGGCTAGCTGGTCATGCCACAGCAGCAGAGAATGAATGGACAGAGAGGGTCAGGCTGCAGGCAGGCTTGGGGCAGGCAGTGTAGATCCCCCGCAGGCACTAATCCCTGCTCCAAAGAGGAGTCAGGAGTTGTTGGAAACTTCTGAGGCTGGGAAGGGCTGCTGAGAGGAGGCTGGTAAGGTCTGAGATGTTGGGGTGGAGGGAGCCCAAGGGAAATGGGTTTGTACAGGAATCTGTGACATTACCCAGCGCTCCCATAGCAGGCCAGCACTGCAAGAATTCTCCCCATCATGGGCCTATTTCTGCCCTAGTGACTGGAAATGATACCGCATACGTGGCCTCTGGATCTAGCCTGCCCTCTCCAAAAATAGGGAATAAAATTGCAATTGAAAAATGACCCTGCATGTCAACATGTGTGGGATGCAGCTAAAGCAGTGTTTAGAGGGAACTTTATAGCGTTAAATGCTTATATTAGAAAAGAAGAAAGATCTAAAATCAATGACCTAAGGTGTCACCTTAAGATGACTTAAAAAAAAAAAAAAAGAGAGAGAGAGAGACTGGGTAAACTGGCTCATTCCTATAATCCCAACACTTTGGGAGGCAGAGGAGGGAAAGTCACCTGAGCCCAGGATTTTGAAACCAGCCTGGGTAACATAGTGAGACCCTGTCTCTAAGAAACTTTTTAAAAATTAGCCAGGCATGGTAGTATGCACCTGAACTCCCAGCTACTTGGGAGGCTGAGATGGGAGGATCATTTGAGCTCAGGAATTAAAGCTTGCAATGAGCTATCATCGTGCCACTGCACTCTAGCCTGGGCGACAGAGTGAAACCCTGTCTCAAAAAACAAACAAACAAACAAAAAAGGAGTAAACTAAGTCAGAAGTGAGTAGAAGGAAGGAAATCATAAAGATAAGAGGGAAAAAAATCAGTAAAATACAAATAGACCATTGAGAAAGTTGACAAAGGCTAAAACTGGTTCTTTGAAAATAACAAAATTGATTAACCCTTAGTTAGAATGGTCAAGGAAAAAAGAAAGAGTACAAAAATCGTCATTTTCGGGAATGAAAAAGTGATTGTCATCACAGACCCTATAAACATTAATAAAATATGTGGGAATACTAAAAACAACTTTGTGCCAAAAACATGACAATGTAGAGGAAATTCTATTATTTCTTGAAAAAGACAACTTACCAAAATCGACACAAAAAGGAACAGAAGATATGATCAGCCCTACAGCAATTAAAGAAGTCGAATTTGTTGTCAGAAACCTTCCCAAAAGAAAACTCCAGGCCCAGATGGTTTCACTGGTGAATTCTATCAATCATTCGAGTCTTTTATTAAATATTTAAGAAAAACATATTTTAAAAATGTAATAAGATCTTTTTCAAAATATTGACAAATTAAATCCAACATTAAATTAAGAAGGTGCTACCTCATGACCAATGGTATGCAATGTTGATTTAACATTTGAAAAACAATCAATAGATTTCACCATATTGACAGATGAAAGGAGAAAAAGTATATGAAAATATGATTATTTTAAAAGATTCAGAAAAGCCATGGACAAAATTCCATATCCATTTATACTAAACACATTTAGAAAACTAAGCATAGTAGGAAACTTCCTCAAACTGACAAAAAGAATATATAAAATAAAAACAGAACAACCTTACAGCAAACATCATATTTAACAGTGAAAAACTTACTTGTTTTCCCCTGAGATTGGGAACAAGCAAGGATGTTCTCTCGCCATTCCTATTCAACATTGTACCAGGGATCCTAGACATTGCTATAGGCCAAGAAAATGAAATAAAATACGTAGAGCCCAGAAGAGAAGTATAACTGTCTCTATTTGCAGATGATATAGTTAGTATTTATGTAGAACATCCCAGGGAATGCACAAAACAACAATCAAAACCAGTAAATGAATTTAGCAAGGTCACGAGACACAAGGTTAATATTTTTAAAATCTATTCTATTTCTATCTGTTAGGAATAAATAATTGGAAAATAAAATCTTAAAAATTCCACTTAAATAGCACAAAAAAAGTAAAATGCTTAGGTGCAAATCTAACAAAGTTTGTCCATGAATGCTGTACTGAAAAGAACAAGATAGTACTGAGAAAAGAGTCAAGAAGCACAAGTAAATATAGACATACCATGTTCATGGAGTAAAGGGCTAAATATCAGAAAAGATGACAATTTCCCCAATTTGATTCAATACAATTCCAATCAAAACCGCAAAATGATTTTTCATAGAAACTGACAGTCTAATTCAAAAATTTATATGAAAATGCAAATAATCTAGAATAGTCAAAGCAAATTTTTAAGAGAACAAAGTTGGAGGATTTATCCTGCCTGATTTTAAGACTTTCTATAAAATCACATTAATCAAGACAATTTGCTATTGGCTATATATATATATACACATACACACATATGTATACATACACACATATACATATGTATGTATAGAATATATAGAATAGGAATAGAATATATTAGAACCTAAAAACAGACCCACATATATACAATCAATTGTTCACACAGGTGCCAAGGCAATTTGACAGAAAATTGGTTGAAAGGAAAGCTTTCAACAAATGGTGTTGTGTCAACTAAATATCCACATAAAAATTAAATATCCACCCTTCATGAAACACAGAAATTAACTTGCAGTGGACCATAGAACTAAATGTACACCTAAAATTATAAAATCTCTAGAGGAAAATATAGAAAGAGAGCTTTGCAATCTCTAGTAAAGGACTGTAAGCTAGAGTACAAAAATCATGACACTTTTTAAAAGGTAAATGATACTTCATCAATATTAAAAACTTTTTTTCTACAAAATATACCAGTAAAAATAAAAGCACAAAGCACATGTTGAAAGAAAATATTTGCCAGACATATATCACACTGAGGAGTTGGGTTTCTGTTTGTTTGTTTGTTTGTTTTCTTGAGACAGAGTCTTACTCTGTCACCCAGGCTGGAGTGAAGTGGCACGATCTCGGCTCACTGCAACCTCCGCCTCCTGGGTTCCAGCAATTCTCGTGCCTCAGCTTCCCAAGTAGCTGGAATTACAGGCGCCTGCCACCACACCCGGCTAATTTCTGTATTTTTAGTAGAGACAGGGTTTCACCGTGTTGGCCAGGTCCTGTCTTGAACTCCTGACCTCAAGTGATCCGCCTGCCTCGGCCTCCCGAAGTGCTGACAGTACAGGCATGAGCCACTGCATCTGGCCCCATACAAGGACTTTTATCTAGAATATATAAAGGACTTTTAAAGCACAATTGTAGGAAGACCAACCAATTTTTAAACAGTCAAGAGATTTGAACATACATTTCACAGAAGAAAATATATGAACAGCCGATAAGCTCACAGAAAACACTCAACATTATTACTCACTATGGAAATACAAATTAAAACCATCATGAAATATCACTACCCACCCACTGAAATGGCTAAAACCAAAGGCTGACTATTCTACGTGGTGGGGAGGATATAGAGCAACTGAAACTCTTCTACTCTGGTCACAAGACTAGACAATGGTATCATCACTCTGGGGAAAAAATGGTAATTTTTTAAAAGTTAAATATCCATCTCCTATATGACCCAACCATCCACTGCTAGGACACGTGTTCTCAGAAAGACTTGCATGTGAGTGTTCACAGCAGGTGCCCTCAGAGTGGAGCTTTCCTCCCCTACTCCTGCAATATGTCAACAAAGGAAGCAAGACAGAAGGTTCTGTGGGCCCTGGAGATTCCAGCTTTGGTTTTGCTACTTGTTAGCTGTGTGTCTTCCCCTCTCCAGTGCTTCACTTCCTTGGCTGTAAAATAGGGAGGATATAAGAGCCCGTCTGGTCTACTCTGATGTATCATAGAGAGAGATCAGTGGCTCAGTGAGCATCAGCTCCCAAGATTGGGAGTGGGGAGCCACATTGGACACCACTGGTGTGGGCGCTCATGGGGTCTGCTCCCATTGTGTGTGCTCCTGTGGTGTGGGCTCCCGTGGTATAGGCTCCCATGGTGTCTGCTCCTGTGGTGTCTGCTCACGTGGTGTCTGCTCCCATGGCGTGGGTTCCCATGGTGTCTGCTCCTGTGGTATGGGCTCCTGTAGTGTCCCCATGGTGTGGGCACCTGTGGTGTCTGCCCCCATGGTGTCTGCTCCCATGATGTGGGCTCCCATGGTGTGGGCTCCCGTGCTGTGGGCTCCCGTGGTGTCTGCCCCCGTGGTGTGGGCTCCCGTGGTGTCGGCCCCCGTGGTGTGGGCTCCCGTGGTGTGGGCTCCTGTGGTGTGTGCTCCCGTGGTGTGGGCTCCCGTGGTGTGGGCTCCTGTGGTGTCTGCTCCCATGGTGTCTGCTCCTGTGGTGTGGGTTCCTGTGGTGTCTGCTTCCATGATGTGGGCTCCCGTGGTGTGTGCTCCCATGGTGTCTGCTCCTGTGGTATGTGTCCCTGTGGTGCAGGTGCCGTGGTGCAGGTGCTGTGGTGCAGGTGTCCGTGGTGCAGGTGCCGGGTGAAGGCAGGAAGAGAGTGCATAAGCAGAGCAAAGGAGCAGGGCAACCATACAGACTTGGACAGCTTTGGGGTGCCTAAGAAGGGAGTCTGTGGTCCGGGAGGGACTGGCTGTGTGGTCCAGGGCTCAGAACCAGAACCCTGGAGGGAATTCTGATAGAAGCTAGAGCTGTCAGTGTTAGGTACAGCTGGGGTGAGAGGCAAGAGCACCCATACCAGAAGTATGTGAGTTGAGGGCCTGAGGGCAGTCAGGTCCCAGCGTCGATGTACTCTCCACTGTCCTCACCTGCTCGAGGTCTGGCTCTGTATCTGGGCCACAAGCAGCTCCTGTGAGTCTTTAAAAAATGTTCCTGTCCCCCAGGAAACAGCAAGCAGTGGGCTGTACCGGGCTTCCTGGCCTCGCATCTAAGCCTTCCGACATTTGGCCGCTCCCCTCCCAACCCCAACACCTAAAATACAATTAGCTATTTGTACTGGGTGTGTCTGATCAGAGAAGACTTTGAACTTCACCTGATGTGGGTGGGGGGAGTTAATCACTGAAAGGGGCGGGATTCAGTTAGCTCCAAGATCAGTGGGCTGTGCTCCATGCCATAACCTCACTGAGCCCTCCGAGGAGGAAAAGAGCTTCAGAAAGCACCCTGCCTTGTAACCATAAACCCCTCAATTTCTTATGGGGTGATCCTGGGAAGAGGCAGGGGGCACGGGCTTGTGGATCAGGCAGACCTAGGTTCAAGTTCCGGCCCCAGGAGCGTGACTTCAGTCCAGTCCCCAAAGTCCAAACCCCCAAATTCTCATCTGTAAATGAAATGGGTGGGAGAAGAAGTCCTCCTCCCCCAGGCAGGTTCTGGGGCAGGCAGGCTGCTCTGTTTCCACTCTGATCCCTCTCCACTGCCCATGCCCCTTTTCCGCTCAGGGAAGCCCCGGGCAGCCAGGACCCTGTGGTGACTCCCTATTGGCAGGCCTGGCAGGAGAAAGTCCCCAGCTGTGGGTAGCATGGGGACCCCTGGGGCTGCTGGGTGGCACCCTCCAGCCTGCCTTGTCTTCCGGGGCTGCCCTGCTCTGGAGTGACCATGCTCCACCAGGGCCCCGGGGCAGCTCTTGGCTCACTTTGTACTGGGGCCACACACGGCCTTCACGGCCTTTCTTCTATGGCTTGGTACGGCTCTGCAAGTGCCAGCCTCACAACATGCCTGCCTCTCCCATGCTGAGAAGTCAGAGGTCTGGATGGCTCTTGGTCTAAAGAAACAACCACAGTTTGGAAACTGTGGACCCCACAGCAAGACAAGGCCCAGGTCAGGGCTCAAGCCTGTAACACTCAGCCAGGCGGCCACGGCACTTGTCTAAGAGGTGGCTGAGGCCAGAACCATCAGACCCACTGTTCTGGTGCCGATTGTCATAGAACACATTACCCCCAAATTTAGTAGCTCCTGGCAGCCATTTCATTACATTTCACAATTGCGTAGGTCAGGATCCCATGGGGTCCACCCAGCTGCTTCTGCTCCATGGGGTGTAAACGAGGCTCACTGGGTGGTGTTTGCTGGCAGCCAGCTGGTCTGGAGGCTCTAACAGGGCTGTCTGCACAAGTCTGGCTCTTTGGCAGTGTGACCAGAAGGCTGGGCTCAGCTGGGACTGTCACCCAGAATTCCTGCACATGGCCTATCCAGCATGGTGTTCTCGGAGTAGTCAGCCTTCTGTGTCACAGTTCAGGGCTCCCAGAATGTCCCAGAGGCTCAGAAGGGGAGCTGCAAGGCTTCTTCTGGCCAGGCTTAAAAATCATGTGATATCATTTCCACTGTATCCTGTTGGTTAAGCAGGCTGCAGAGCCAACGCAGATTCACAGGGAGAGGAATTAGATCCCACCTCTCAATAGGAGAGGGATTGCTCTGGAAGGGCTCTCTGACAAGTCTGTTTCCTTGGCTGGCTGTACAGTGAACCCATGAGAAAGTGGTTTTATCATCACCATAAACATTATCATCATCACCACCATCAACATCCTTACCACCATCAACATCATCATCGTCACCACCATTAACATCATCACCATCAACATCATCATCACCACCATTAACATCATCGCTATCAACATCATCATCATCACCATTAACATCATCACCACCACCATCAGCTTCTTTACCATCATTATCGTTGCCAACAATCACCATCACCGCCACCATCAACATCATTACCACCATCATCACCACCATGAACATCATTACCACCATCATCACCATCACCACCATCAACATCATTACCATCACCGCCACCATCAACATCATTACCACCATCATCACCACCATCATTACCACCATCATCACCATCACCACCATCAACATCATTACCATCATCATCACCATCATCACCACCACCATCAACATCATTACCACCACCATCACCATCATCATCACCACCATGAACATCATTACCACCATCACCACCACCA